>NW_009798305.1:43411-85168 GCF_000520075.1 Aphanomyces astaci | reverse complement strand
CGGGAGCGTATCCTCCAGAAAAACCTTGTGATGCACCAACGAAGCTAGACACAATACCAATACGCCACGGAGGGACTCATGGGACCAGAGACGCGGGAACACAAGCGCCCCTGCAGCGTCAACAACTCCTTCGCTGCTAGAGACAAAATGTGGCGGCAAAGCAGCAAAGTCGCCGCTGTCGATGGGTAGACCAGCAACGACACGGCCAACGTACTGGTCACCGGCGCCATCATAGTGAACGTAGCGTTCGACGACGCTGCCAATGGACCACCCGCACCGAATACACACGTTGACGATCGAGGGACCTGATGTACTACCACCAATTGCAAATATTGCGGCGCCCTTGCGAAGTGAGTGGGTGCCGACAGCGCTTGCTAATTCGGGGAGTGCATAACCCACAAGTTGGGACAAGCTCCGGCCAAAACGGTCACGTTGAGCAGAGCCGGGAAACAGATCGCCCGAGTCGTGCTCAGGGTTGCACGCAAGGTAGATTGCCAACGCGAGGATGCAGCATGTCCCCGGCTGCTGAGGGTTGGCATAAACGTGCTTTGGGTCACGACGTTTTGTGCCACCTTGGTCCGTCTTGGACTTGAAGAACGTGACTCCAAGCGCATCCCCTTCGTCGGAAAAGTGGTCGATCCGAACCGTTGCCGTCGACCTCGACCGGCACATCAAGTTCCAAGACAGTATGAGAAAAAGGTGCGTGAAACCACCATCCAACTTGACGAGGCTCGCCATGCACAGCTCAATGTATTGATGGTGCCGAAGAGGCTGCTTTGTGCCTGGCTTGATAGCACCCGCTTGGGTCTCGCTCGCACATAGCCGACGGATTCCTAGCAATAGCAATCAGTGTACAACACGAGAGACATTCCATACCTTGATAGATGACAGTAGCATCGTTGGTAAACCCGATTGGCAGAGGAACGCCTTGCGTGTTGTAGTAGTCTTTCAGTGCTGACCTGTAGCCAGAAAGCGTTGAGAGGGATACACCAGCATCCTTGTACTTGTACAGCACGAACTCAGTAAAGTCCATGTAGCTGAAAACGGTGAGATTGAGGGAGCCATCTGCATTTAGCCTGGCCGAGCGGCCGGACGTTTGAAGCCACTTGACGATTTGCTTCATTCCGCTGCGGTATCCCTTCTTGGAGCTGTCGGCGAGTCGATTGTCTCGGAGGTCCTGAACTGTTGTCGATTGCTGCCGCATGGCGGGTGACGGTACATGATGTGTCCTATCTGCCATGGTCGAAACAATTTGTACCAATCATTTGATACAGGACCATTTGTCCGACTTTCTTGCGTTAATATCTCACAACACAATTTGTCTCTGCGTTTGTATAGGATATACATCCCAATGAACAAGAATGTCGGACGCGTGGTCTGACGATCACTTGCTTTCTGTATATCCTGTCCGACTTTATTCTGCTAATGTACTGCTGTTTTTATTAAAACGTGATGCCTTCTGCTTTCCTAAATGCGAAGTTTGGGTGGTCACGTTTTGTTACATAATTGCCTTATACAGTCATGTCTTTTTGTGATTAACGTTGGGTAGCAAGGATTTAAACGCGGAACTACTTAATTTAATTACTTGTACACTTGAATATATATTACTATTAAGGGGTTCTCAGAAATTCACCCATTTCAAGAGCTGCAAATTGACCATACATTATTCAAGTGAATCACTGGCCGCGAATTACATTCACATAGGCAAATTTCGATTTTTAGAAATTCGTCAAGCAAATTGGACAAACGATTGAATGATGGGAACTGCAGCTTTCCGAAGCCGCATTGCATGAGTGGGTGATGAGTAACGGGACTCAGAAAGTAGGTCAAGCTGGCCGGGAATTACATGAATCACCTTACTGTGTGTGGTTGTGAACGTGAAGTCTTTGCCACCTCAAGTTTAAATTTTCACACGAAGTTGACGTGTCAAAAGGCCCCTAGAAACTTGATATCAAATAAATTTTTATGGGGTATTAATTTATACCAGGGAGCAAACGTTGAGGGACCAACCACTGTACAGTACCGAGTTATCATATGACGTAGGACAGGCTCAGATCGATTCAGAGACACTAGATAAGGCTGAAGCCAGACAACTGTACATTAGTGCTGTACTAGTACTATTAATAGTACTAGTACAGCACAATACTACTACAGCACAATACTAATGTACAGTTGCCTGGCTATACTAGTACTATTAAGAGTACTAGTACAGCACAATACTAATGTACAGTTGTCTGGCTTCAGCCTTAGTACATTGTATTAATACTACAGCGGACTTCATTGACAACCTCCCTTGTCCATCAATGGAATAGAGTATAGTGTACGATACTGTATACTAACTAATACGTAGTAGTACTGTACTGCACTAAAGTCTCCAGTTAAGCACAGATAGAAACGTTGTGAATAATATGAATCGAGTAGGATTGGTACGCTTGGAAATCGCATTGGTTACAGGATTGTACTTCGAAGTATTCTTCACCTTGATTGCCCCTTGTTTTACCGCGTGAGTCGATCCATCTCTGAAAGTTAATTTTGGCAAGCCCAATGTTAAACAACGACAAGCCACATACTACCGGTAGTTTGGCCTAAGGACTCTATACTTACAGTAAGTCAAAGATCTCCACATACTTAACCCTAACGTTAGAATTGCCAAACAATGCCTTACTTCGAAGTACTACTATGACATAATAAGAACAAGTGAAATGATTACGTAAGCAACAGTGCAGCTGTTGATCTCATTTCTGTGCTGAAATGGTACTAACCCACAAAATCTCCCAGAATGGTTGGACCAGGTTCCCAACATATACAGTGTATTAATACTGTATAAGTACAGTACTACGTAGTATATCACAAAACGCAAAACTTGTGTTTTCTCCATTGACTGTATATCACCTTTGATCTGGGCGTGATTTGGGGGCAATCGCCAATACCAGGTACTAGTATGTGTGTATACCAGCAAACCTTCGCCAAAATGTGAGCGTACTTAAGAAAGATTGTCGCACTTAACAAATACTATGTAGTACTACGTAGTATAAATCAAACATGTAATACAGTACAGCATACTAACGTAACGTAGTACACAGTAATGATAGGACAAATGGCTGCGTTGGGGTGGTGCTGGACGTGCGCTTGTAGGCCGTGACCAAAAATGGATAGAGCGGTGCTGTGCACACCACGGTCTTTTATTACCGCCACGAGACTTCACTCGAACATGCTTGCTCTCGCGTAGAGCGTAGTCTTAAACGTAGTCCACGAAGGCTTAGCCTGAGTGAAATTCCATTCCAAGAGCAAGACTCATGGTGGCGCTGATGAATTGAAAGTGAATACTGTCTGCATAACTGAGAGATTCTGTGCCAATCAATCTTGCTCCAACAATTTGTGGTTTTGTCCACAGATTGGATTTCAATGTAATATTTGTTAAGTGCGATTATCTTTGTTAAGTGCGCTCATATTTTGGCGAAGGTTTGCTGATAACCCACATATTGGCGATTACCCCGTGATTTGGTATGAGCTACTTCAATACAAGTATCTAGTATACATAACCTGACGCGATTGAACGGCATGTCTACCGGATTGACCTGGAACATGTTGGCACAACAGTTTACAATCGGGGTTAACAGTAAGTACTTACTGGTTTGTACTTGGAAGTAGTATATCAATGGGAATTGCCCTATCCATACAGCATGTACCTGATTTGATTCCAAACATTCTCACTTCATCACAGGTCCAGTGTACAGTGTACTGTAAACCTTCGACCCATGCAACGATCGTTCGCGCACATCGTCACAGGTTGATAGTGGTATGACATCCACTCGTTACAACCAATCAACGGCTTGGTGGTTGAGGAATTTGCTTATTTTAAGTGACGATCCATTTCATCCATCACACCGTTTTCATTTATCCTGTACGAACTAGAGTAGAATAGTAGTACATAGATATAAATAAATATCTCATGTCACGGCACAGTGCACACAATGCAAAGTCTGTACAATCGTGCGGTGCATCGGCCACCAACTCGTACTCGAATGCTGTTTAGTTTTGAATTTGCCAATCTCCGTCCTCATGACTGCTGCTGCTGCGTTGTCCACTGACACCAGCGACGTCGTGTGCCCAGCTACGCCGTCCATGTCCTCCCCAGACGTCGACTACTCGATGGCAACGGACAATGTCGAAATCGCCAACACCACCACAACTTCGTCTACCTCCAAGCGAAAGATTCTGCTGGCCGTCACCGCCGCCGCCGCCTTGGTTGTCGTAGGTGTGGTGGTGGCGCTGGTCTCGTCCTTCCAAGCGCCTACCACGACGAGCATTTCCGTGGGCGCTGCGGGCGATGTGTCTGTATGCTACGACTCGTACAATTCGTACACGGCAGGCAACATTGAGTATCACTTCAAGCGCATCAAAGAGCGATTCTCGGGGGTTCGGACGTATCAAACCCAAGGGCTGCGTAACCACATCGACGTAGCGGCTGAGACGGGCTTGGTCATCTACGCCGGCGTGTGGCTCAAGAACGATCAGTGGTTCAAGGACATGCAGGCCGCGCTGGACGGCGCCCGACGCCACCCGAACTCGGTCAAGGCGATTCTTGTGGGCAACGAAGAGCTTCTGGGCGGCGAGTATAACCAGTGGTTTGTGCTGGAAAAGGTGCGTCATATGCGCAAGATGCTCAACGACGCTGGCTTGTGGTACATCAAGGTCGGGTCGGTGCAAACTGACGGCGACTGGCTCAACTCGGGCTCGGAACTGGCCAAAGAGTGTGACGTGATGGGGGTGAACATCCATCCGTTTTTTGGCGCGTCCGACAACTCCAAGTTGAACCCCGTCGAGGACTTGAACGTCCGATGGATTCAAATGGTAAACCGATTCGGGGGCAAGGTGGTCTTGACAGAAACGGGGTGGCCAACGAGCGGCGGCACCGTCAACGGCCACGTGCCTAGCATGCACATGGCCAAGAAGTACATGCTGGACGTGAACGCATGGGCGAAGCGCGGGAATGGCGGCGACACGCCGGCGTACTTTATGTTTCACGACAACAACGGCAAATGGGTCGACTACGAAAAGTCATTTGGGCTTGCGTGGGACAACGGGTTTTGGAAATTCGACTTTAACACGGTGGACCCGGCCAAAGATTACAAGGGTATTGTGTTCTTCAACCGGCCCAACGAAAAAGTTCTCGGCGCGCAATGGAACAACATGGCCGTGGACACGCACACGCGATGGGGATGGTCGTGGAAGGATGACTTTCCGTCCATCTGGTCGGTGTGGGAAACCAAATGGCAGATCGTCACGTGGGATGCCGCCAACAAGCGCGACTTGTGTCTGGACGCGTACGAACCCAAGCGCGGCGGCGCCGTACATTTGTGGCCTTGCGATGCCAACAATGGCAACCAAAAGTGGAAGTACGACCGCGGGACCCAGCAAATTCGCCACCTCACGCACCACGGACTCTGCCTCGACATGCGCCAAGCCGAGGGCGGACCGTTGCACCTGTGGGACTGCTTGGACCACGAAAAGCTTCAAAAGTTTGAGTGGTGGGTCATTTAATTTGGGATAACGTTATAAAATACAGACTGAGGTTATACAGTACCCATGACAAGTTTTTCTGTGTATTGAATGGACAGGACTGGTTCGGGAAACACTGCTTCCGGATAAGGAGTTTACCCGAACTTTTTGGGCTTTATCTCCACCGCAAAAGTGGGGCAAATTTGAATACCCATATATCATTCCCGGTTTATCTCGGGCCTAGTTGGATGCGAATGGCCCCACGACGGCTTTGTCATCATTTTGTACGTGCCTGCTACGCTTTGGAAGTTGCATATCGTTTGTCCTGCCGTCGGATTTGTGGATGCTGGCGACATTACCTCCGTTTACCTACTATGCAATCAACACAAGTATACGGAGGTGATGCCACCAGCATCCACCTTCATGGAAGAACTGGGCAATAATGTCGTTAGCTCTGTTGTAGGCTGCAAATCGTGTTAGCGACATTGTCCAGTTATAGGTTCACCTAAATAGCAAATATGGATGTGCATCTATACTAACGATATAAGTAGAGAAAATGCACATGCCTTGACTTCAGGGTGCACTAGGTTCAGCTGCATAACAAATACGGATGTTTAGGTGCAGCTATACGGAAAATATAGTTTACTTCCGTCGAATCCAATACTGCATGTTGAAGGTTGATGAGTGTTGGCCGATATATACATGCAACATATCCAACATTCCAACACGTCACTTCGAAATATTCAGGTTGGCTTTCATATTGCACTAGATTGTCATTGATACTGCGGTTTTACTGCAACTAACCACCAAGTCAGACGGCCTTCAATGTCGTCACCAATATACTCGCTCGCTCCTTCGCCCATTTATATTGCACTTTACCGTGCTGCCATCGATGTGGTTCATCGTGTTGTCTGTTGTCATGCAAGCCGTGTCAGCAACCCCCGATCTATTCCCATACTTGGCAACGCTGTACCCCGAGTCAGGCTCTCCCGCGTTGTGCTGGGGTGCGCTCATTGCTCCTTGGCACGTGCTGACGTCCGCACACTGCCCGGGATGGCCGTTCAGTTGGGTCGGAATATTGGCTCTGAGAAGTGGTGCCCCATCCGCATTCCATCACACGGGTGTATGACTTAGCCGTGTTGGAGCTGAACGTGGCCAGTCGACAGCCCACCATTCCCCTTCGGTGGGTGGATATTTTCAGTGGGGCCAACAACATTGACGCCATCATTGGGGGGCGCACCATGTCCATGTTTCGAGATGCTGTGGTGGTTCCCAATTGCACTGAAATAGATTCTCGAACAGACATCAGCGAAGTGTGTGCAAGAGGGTAAGCGTGGGTGTCCATGTGCCCTGGGACGTACGTCGGGATGACCCCTCATCGTTGACGGCAAAGTCGTTGCGGTAGCTGGCGTGGCCTGCTCGCACAAAGTTCAGGAGGATTCCAGCACCACTACCATGTATGCCAAGGTTGCCCCCGGTCGGAACTTCTTCGAACCATTCATGTCTCCCGAAGCGAATGAAAATCCAACGTCTCCGTACGACCCCCGGCCATCCCACCCTCCTACTGTATTGTAGAGTCGATTCCTGTCTGACGTAGCGTACTTCTCATCGTAGTGTTCGTTGTCGAGTTCAAAAGTACTGACGTTACGAGTGTGTGCACTGTGAAGAAGCCGTCGTAACGTAGTCCCCCTTGTCTACAGTATATCACAAGCCTACTACCGGTAGTTGTACGGCTACAGTACAGTTCCAACCATGATATATATGTCCGTGGTGATCTTCGTTACTACAGTACGTACGTACGTGGTATACCAGGTAGCCTCTCCTTCAACCCAACCAGCTGCACCCTTCAATCCTATGTCCCAAGTTATATGACCAAGAATGAACTCCACCTCGACTCCACGTCCTGATGAATCCATTGCCGTTGCAAACTGGATGTGGTGCACAGTACTAATACATACAATATTGCGCGTTCTCCTTCAATAGTTCACACACGTAACCAATTTCCACCGAAACTCTATCGTAACTGAGCCACATAACCACTCCAAGACGGTAATCACTTTTCAATTGCCGTCCAGATCATCAGGATGCGGACAACACTGACTTCAATCCCAGCAATATTCATGTTTTTGGCAAGTACTCATGCAGCCATCAACCCAACGTCGTACACAGTGTCGCTGTACACCGCGACAGGTCCGTCTGTATGTGGTGGCATGCTCGTCGCCCCGCGTCATATCCTCACGTCGGCCCATTGCATTTCATACCAGCCATTGGTGTATGTACAGATTGGCGCCGAACAACGCCGCGTGATCCAGACTGTGGTCCACCCGCAGTTCAATACCAACACTCGGTCGTTCAACTTGGCGGTGGTGGTATTGGATCTGCCCAGTCGGCAGTCCACCGTCCCTCTTCGCTGGACCGACGTGGAGCTGAAATCGCCATCGACTGGCGACGCCACCGCGGCGTGGGTGCCCCGTGGTAGCGGGAGTGCCCTCGAGTCTGGCCTGGTCATGGCCAAGTGCTCGCTGACGTTTCCGGATCCGTCGATTCTGTGTGCTCGGAGCTCCGTCATTGGGGCCACTTGTGGCGCCGACGCAGGAAAGCCGATAATGGTGGAGAATCAAGTTCACACCATTCTATGCCCTGGTCCTGGGATGGTGGCCACCTGTGGAGAGGACTCGGGGAAGCCGCTGGTAGTGAACGATCTAGTGGTCGGCGTGGCGGGGGTCGGGTGCACGGCCAACTCGGCGGCTGGAAACGGGGCCACGTCCATGTTTGCAAGCGTTTCTAAGGCTCAAAGCTTCATTGAACCGTATTTGCAACCGGTGGCCAACGCCGACCCCACACGTCCCCCTCGCCCGACCTCCGACGACGACAATGAATACATTCGTCCATCGCGAGATCCGATATTCGCCTAAGCTGAGCCAGTCGACTCGACGTTGAGGCAGTGTATGTACAATCCAAGTAATATCAACCAAGTGTTCACACAAGTCAAGCACTCGTAGTAGGAGCGTACAGTGTGGCCAGAAATACGAAATTCCGCCCACTACCGAAGGTATACAGTACTTACTACCGGTATTGTTTTACGTTGTACCCAAGGCTTCGATTGAAGAAGGAATATACTGTACAGTACACTTCCCCTTCAACTGTCCTAGGAAATGTTGACTATTCGTGACAATTTAGACTCAGAAGGGACGACTTTAGATCCACACTGGATTAGTGTTAAGGAAATGTAGGCTACAATCCTGTTTGCGGTGGGAAGTAATGGCCTTGAACCAATTGTCGCATGAAAGGGAAGGCCTCATCAACTGGGATATGCAGTTTCGGCTTAACATTTAACATATGGAGGTGGTTGACGGTTTCAATTAATGGCTCGTACAGGCTACCAGTACCTTATGATGGTCGGCAGTTTCACATTAAGGTTCGTACAATGGACCAGTAAATACTGTAACGTTACAGTAGCGCATCTGATTGCACGTGACATGTCGACAGACAGGTTTAGGTGACATGTCGACAGAGATGTTGAGCCCATTGAAGGTGACATTGCAGGGTCGCCTTTGAGGTACAGTGTGAGATACACCCGTGTACAATGTACTCCGAGTACCGTAGGTATGTCGCACGTTGCGGTACTGTGTAGCCCAGTTGGTGAATGTGTAGTGTACAGTGGGTCTCAAAAGTCATCATACCCCAAAAATTCGATGCTTAGAGCAAGTGAATTTTGTCATGAAATTTCAGAAAATACTGTAGACATAGTGTGCCAAGACAGTTTTTCGAGGAGAATTCAATGGATTCCTTCATAGATGTTTAACGTTTGATTCCACGTAACAATAGGATAAAAACAGGATTTAGCAGGAGTCAGAATCCTTTAACGCTGCTTCAAAGTATACAAACTTCAAGCTTAAATATGCGTTAAATAGGTTATACATGGGTGAGGCTTGGGAGAAGGCTCCTATTTCCGTACGAAAACAATTCTACGGTTAGGAACAAATGAAGATGTCCTTCATAATGTACTTGGCAACAACATTACCATTGGTACTTACTCGATCTAATCACAATTAGTATGGACTAGGACGGTTTAAAGTCACAATTTGTATCCATTGCCTTCTACACCGAAAAACAACTTGGTTTTAGTATTGGTTTAATTGAATTCAGTTTATTTTTCGAATTTGCGACTTCAAACCATCCTAGTCCATACTAATTGTACAGTTGGCTGAGGATACAGTATGGAGAGACGTTTAGATATACCCTTGTCGCATACACAACACAGCTACAACACCACATTTGCGAGAACGTTAACTTGACAGCTCCCTTAGAAACTATTTATATAACTGTCCACGTGTTTCAATCTACCGGTAGTATCCACTTCAACCTCATCATTGAAATGTCCCTTTCGCCGTCGCTAGGTATTAATCCAAGTCGATCCATTCAAACGTCATTATCACCTCTCACTCGTCAACACAACCAACATGCGAAAGTTGCGCGCCCTGGTGGTCATACTACAAGGCGTCACGGCCAGTGCATCCCCTTCCTACTTGGCCACGCTTTATCCAGCTGGGGGTTCGTCCGCAGTGTGCTGGGGAGTGCTCATCGCGCCACGACATGTCCTGACGTCAGCGCACTGCATCGCGCAGCCATTGGCATGGGTTGAAATCGGCAACAACGTCGAACGACGGCGCAAAGTGGTCGACGCAGTGGCCCATCCTCAGTACAATGCGTTCACACGATCGTTTGATTTGGCGGTGGTGGAGTTGGATGTCCAAAGTCGCGTGCCCACAACCCCCCTTCGGTGGACAAGTGTAGATGGATCGACCTCAGCTGCATTGTCGTGGGTGTCTGGTAGCAATTCGGCCAACGTGCACGAGCTGTCCATCTTGCCAGATTGCACTTCGATTACCTCCAAAGCAGACGCCACCGTGATCTGTGCCCGCACGTTTGCCGTGGATGCCTCGTGTAGTGGCAATTCAGGACGACCGCTGCTAATGGATGGCCAAGTGGCGGGTGTCGGAGGCGTTGGATGTGTGTCCAAGGTGGCGGGCGATGTGAGCACGACCACGATGTATGCCAGTGTCGCACTGGGTCGGAGTTTTCTGGAACCTTACTTAGCTGCAGAAGCGAATGAAAACCCACCGGCACTGTACGACCCGCGACCGTCTCGGCAGCCCATAGTTGAGTCGATAAAAGCAGACATATACGCCAATTAGCGTTACATAGTTGGAAGTCGAATAACCTAACTCCAATACCAATACTAGTAATGCCAAGAATTGAGAGCACATTACAAGTTATAAGACTACCTTGAGCAGTGCTTATAGCTCAGTGGGTAGATTGTGTCGACTACGTAACAGAACTCCTTGTGTTTGGTCGACGTACACCCCCATGGTTGCTGGTTCAGTCTCCGGTTAGCTCAAGGTCCACAGATACCGCGAAGCCTACCCGGAGATATGGGCGAGTTAGGACTCTTCCATGGATCGATTAGTTGTCACATTTCGCCATGAACACTTCTAGCACAGTCATGCTTGCGTAGCTACCTATATACGTCGCAAATTCAATCGCTCAAATCACTGAATCTAGCTTGGCCGTAGAGCGTTGTCGACTATACCAGAAAACCTGCTCGACCTGCACCACACTCATGTGAATGCAACTTGCGGATGTAGCTGCAACTTTCATCAAGCAAAATTAAATGATTATAGGCGAAAGGTCAGGTTCACCAGGGGTCATCCATGCTGCCCCCACAATGCCAATTCGATACTCATATCCCTGTTTGTTGTGGAGGTTCACCTTGGTATATTCGAAGAACGTGGTGTGGGGTTGTCTGGCACTTTGAGGGTGGTCGAGAAACGATGCCTCACTTTGCGGCTATCTACCGCTCTGGTCTTCAGCTGAGTATATTACCGGTAAATAATACACACATCACAATTGAAATTGCACTGCAAGGTTCGAATGTTCGAAATATCGCTCAGACTTTTTGAACATTTGAGACATCGCACGCAACCTTGGGAGTAACGTTAATAATTGTGGGTATGCATTACAAGTACAGTACATAGCATGACACGTATCAAACCTGGCCGACAACAGCAATCATTTACTCTTCAGCCGATCTCCCCAACTTCTAGCCGAAAGTCGGAAGTTGCCAATTCTGTTAATTCGGGTGGAGTAGATATCTGGATCAGTTGAGACGAGTCACATTCGTAAGGATTTTCAGTGTTTCGTGGCTAAACTTTCCTGGATACTGTAGTGGTTCCAATTCTACATCACTTCGTGGTGGTTGATTGAGCTATGGACAACACAGGCTCCACGCGCATAGTAGTAGTCTCATCATGCACTGTGTTGTGCAGTGGTGCAGCATTTGTCCTGGCCGGCATACAATGCATAGAGCAAGCGACGTTAATGCCAATCAAAGCGTCACCGAGGATCATCCGATGGGCCTGACGTTGCACACAAGTATCCACTGCACTCTTGACCAGTTCAACCCGAAGTTGTGGGAAGAACCCATTTCGTCGGGTCAATGAAGTTATATGCAATATCTAGTGGCTAATTCGGCAATTTCAGGTGGATATAATTGCTGCGACGAAGTTGAACTTGATGTTACTGTAAAGTGGAACATTGCAATGACGAATTCAAGTCCCCTCCCCTGGATCGTTGTTTGATGATGCTGTTCTTTCAATATTCTCTTATCCAATGTTAACGTTAGGAAAAGTGCAAATGTAGCAAGCATGTCCAGTTTCAACTCCCTCAAATGATACTGACGTTATCCCCGAGTTTAGAATATCAGTTGTAATTATTGATGCGTACGGCTATATGTGCACAGACGTTCCACAGTCGATCTCGACAGAATCAGCGTTCACCATCTAAAATTTGCTTACACAAGTTAAGGTGTCCAGTTTGCGACTAAGGTATACACAGCCAACCCGACAACTACAGCATAAAACACACCAACGAGACTTCTTGACAACTACAGCATAAAACACACCAACGAGACTTCTTCGTGTGGCTTTGGCTTCCTTTGAACCTACATCGCATAGGACGTTCCGAATCTGAATACTGTAACATATTCCACCTGTATACATAGTGATGTCATATGTACAAGCTGTTGTGGGTTTTCGATTTGAAACTCGTCGCAAAATGCAAGGTACGTGTGGGCGTGTGTGCGTACTCGTCCCATTGCTCGGCTTGGGCTAGTAGCGTGAGTCGGTGTTCGAGCAGATATCGCAATGGGGGAGTGAACGCCTTCCACGAGCTGCTATTATTACTGTGCGCACACTGCTCCAACGATAGCAGAGGTGTAGCTTGGGCACAGGACTGACACAGGCGGTACGACAGCCGAGAACACTCCAGGCACATGACCATATCGCCACAGATGAGTCCAAAGCATGCGAGGCACTTCCAGTTGCTCCACCCGCTGTTGAAGGCGCCGGTGGTGTGGAATCTGGAGAGAAAATCGTCCACAATCTCCAACGATGCAAAAGCTGGGACCATTTCGATATGTACAAGGAACCGCGTCAAGAGGACGCCGCCGCATTCTGTGGACGTCGGTCCGTAATGCGACGCATACGTCGAATACGAGTCGCTCAACTTGGAGGTCGCTTCGTTGTACTCGCCTGTGCTGTATGCTACTAGGCCCAGTTCATACTGACCTACGCACACCATTTATAGTACTGACATTGCATACCACAGAGGTCTTACTTTCATAAACCAATGCTAGCTTGTCCATATCGCGGTAGTTTTCGATGCAATGCAACAGGTTCGCCTTTGCGAGATCGAAATTGCCTCGAAGCCGGCGCACCTTGCCGAGACTGAGCAGCGATGAAATCGTGTGTCTGTGTCCGACGCCATACTGTCGCAGCATTTCGTTGAAATACTCGGAAAATGTGGCTTCGGCTGCCGCATAATGCCCTCGAGCGACGGCGCACGTGGCAATATTGCTTTGGGCGTCCATCGCAAGGGGGTGGCCTGGTCCGCTAACTCGACACATCTGTTCGTACACTTGACCGAACAACGCTTGGGCCTCTACGACCTGGTCTTGCACGTACAGTAATTCCCCGAGGTAATGAACTGTATCCATGACCTTTATGTCGGTGTCCCCAATCCGCGCTTTAATCTCTAAACACTCGCGCAGCAGTGGCATGCCTTGGTCATACATGTGGCTGCGGCAGTACCATCTGCCAATGGTCTTCATCGTGTCCAATGTTGCAGGGTGGTCTGGTCCACGTAGGTGCCGCACCATGGAGAGTCCTTCGACAAAAAATGGCACCCATGTCTCCGTAGGGAATCGCTTGAGGGCCCTCATCTGGCCCAGATCTATTATGGCGTCCCATCCCTTAGGCGTGGTCGGTGGGAGATCTCGTCCACCGACATGGCCACTACTTTTAGCAGCAACCCTTCGTCTTGTGTCAAGGACCCGAGTGCAATTAACGCGCTGGCCTTGGAGCACAACGAACGAAAGTGTTCGGACGGGGAGATCGCCGTCGTCAGTTGGCAGTCGAGGGCTTGAAATATCCACGTTTGAATTGTATCACCATACGATCCAACTCGGCAAATCCGACTTGCTTCTCGATGAGGTCGAAAATGTGGTCGCGATCGCGTGACACTGTCGTGGTCGAGTGCTTGCTACTGACTTGGCTCATCATTTCCAACACATCGTTCGAGTGGAGCAGCATTTCGTCCAGAAACACGGTCTTTTGCGCTTTGGTCATGGCGATTTCAAACCGAGTTTGAAGTACAATTGACAAGTACACTTCGAACACACACCACGTGCGCTTGAGGAACCAACACCATCACGAGCGCATACGTCGATGGTGGCTAGGCTTTCAACAACGTCGCGGCCGCCGTGGATGTCGATGAAGTGGTGGAAGTAGGCCAGCGTCAGCCCTAACGACGCTTGGTGGGGGTCCAGTGGCTCAAGTAGTTTGCTCATTGTTTGAAAATGACCAATGCCATCACGCGGCTTGATATGTGATGGAGTTTCCATCTGTCCAACCAGACCGACCAATCACAGTCATCAAAAACATGGGTATTAATTAATATTGATACTGGTGACCTATGGATGCCATGATAGAGTGAGAACAATTGCTGGAATAAATTGGACCGTTGCAGTTGAAACTTCTTTCTGTGTTGTCTGAAAACAGTAATGATTCGACGTACTTCATTATTATGTCAATTTATCAATGTCAGGTTCGGAGCCAAGCACCCAAAAGCTATCGTTTGAAAAGTTGTCATAATATTTCTGAAAAGTTGACAAAATTGGGGGTTTCTGACATTTTTCATGGCAGCCAGCGTGGCCCTTAGCAATTTCTAATAAATCGGCAAAAAGGATAATATTCACTGTCTGGATCCAACACTTGGAGAATTCAATATTACGCGAAATACCACATTTTTCGTTCAAAAAGAAAAAAGGAGGCTCGAAGGACCTTTTTTCTGAAAGTTCGGAATAACTGAGACTCGATAACTGTAAGTTTCTTTCAAAATGAGATTGAACCAAAACAAGTGACAACGAAATTGTTGGAATCACTGTGACCAAAGTTTAGAAATATTAATTGGAAACAAATTGGGGGGTGAACCTGACCCACCCTTACAGTTAGGTAAAATTTGGTTAATTGCAGTCGAAACTTTTTTCTGCCAGATAGTAGTAAAAATTAGACGTATTATGTCCATTTATATATGCCAGAATTTATAGCAGCCATACACAAAAGAAATCGTCGTCCTTTGAAAAGTTGTCAAAAAAAATCAGAAAAGCTGCAAAAAGAGGTGTTTTCTGACATTTATATGGCAATCTGAATGGGATGTATATGAGACTGCGTCAGTCATGTTGACAACGGACACATCGTGGTTCCCTTGCCTCGGGTCCTCGTTTATATTGAGGGCGAGAACAGTTCGATGAAGGATCGACACACGATCGCACAGGGTAGGGAGGCCGAGGCCGCAGCGAATGCTCCGATTGGTGATGTCCCCACAAGGAAGTATTTTGCGTCGTTCCGAACAATCAGCGGACCGCCGTAATCTCCTTTGCACACGCCAGGGAACCCCTTGCCGGTACACATGGTGGACGGTCCCACATGGCTAAAAGTCAACGCAGCGGTGCATTCTGCAGAATCTCATATCGTCATATTGGCCTCTTGCAGTGTCCTGACTACATCGCAAAAATCGATTCATATCTTTCGGTGGTCAAACTCAGTTTGGTTCAACCACATAACTGTATTCTACGTTCACATTTTCGAAGTAGTTGTCATGGCTTGGAACAAGCTACGTCGTCTCATTTGCCGTCGTCGCCGTCGTACTTACTAATACGGGCAAAGACGAATGGATCCAGGAATGTTCATCCTACGCCATTGAATTTGGCGAGTGCGAAGTATTGAATCAGTTACGTAGTTGCTCGGACTGGCGGTTACAAATTCAATCGAATTTACAGTATGGAAAGTGCAGCAGAAAATCGAACAGCGGTCAAACTCAGTTCAACCACCAAAAATGTAAAGTTCATCTTTCATTTTCAAACTTGCCATGCATTGGAACAAGCTCGTAGTTGGGCTTGCCGTCGTTGCCGCCGTGGTTGGCTTGGACACCCCGCTTCCTTCAAAGGTCGACATGGCCTCGACTAGGGCGTATGTGACGCACCTGAGTATCGAACGCACGCACAAGTTCTTCCCTTGTGTTGGGGCACTCGTCGCTCCGAACATGGTGTTGTTTTCCGCCAACTGCTTCAATTCCAGCACGATTGGAATGTCTCCAAACGAAGCCATCTCTGTCGCATCGACCTACCCAAACAAATCTGGCTATGACGAATGGATCCCCATCGTCCAACGACACTACCATCCAAAACTCGACGAAATGAACCAGGAATACGACGTGGTGGTGGTCAAATTGAAGACTCCAAGCCGGTACCCCCCTGTCAAAATTCACTGGGGCGACATGGACCCCGGGATCAACGTGGGAGTCAATGGATGGATTCTGAGCCAACCCGAACGACCCGCCTTTCAACCGAACATGACTCTACTCGACAACAAGGACTGTCAAGAACGAATGAACGATGCTGCTCCACCTTCGTTCACCATCTGCGACTCAATTCAGTGTGCGTGGAATTCTGACAACGCAAAATGCGCCGAGTACACTAGTGGCCCTCGCGAGGAAGTGCTGTTGAATGGGCCTCTCGTGGTGGTGTTGAATGGTAAAGATCACTTGATTGGCATCAGTCTTGCGCCAGGCCATTGCTCGCCACTTCCCTACATGTATACTCGTCTATCGACGATGCGCGATTTCATTGAACCGTTCGTCAGCGGAATCTAACGTCCATGTCATTTGTGGTAACTCAACACGATGCGTCTTGATGTCTTCCAACGTGTTGCTACATGCAGTCTACGTACAAGAGAGAATGTTTGATGCTTAATCGTAACTACCCGTAGTTTATTAGGTGTCATGGAGGGCTATAGGCTCAGCCATCTTCAGAATCGGAGACCATCCAACCAGACCCTAGTGGTCTCTTGAGACCACTCTGAGCTAACCTTTTCGCTATTTCTCTTCTTCAATTGCATTACCTTGCACGTGCATCTATTCCATACAGTTTGGGAACACTACATATTTACAACGTTGCGTGTGTGGCATCTAACCTCAGTGGCGTTTACATCTGTGGGGCCATTTTACAACGATTTTTTGCATGTGTTCGTAACAGTGCACTCTAGACCAACTTGGAGGTGGCAATATTAAGAAGCCCGCTGTCTTTATTTGCTGTGGTGCTGGAAATCCCCCACACAGCTTCACCGCAGGTCCTCGTCATAACAAGCGGCCCGCCAGAGGGTTTTTAGCAAACCACGGTGAATAACGAAGGGTATCAATCGATTCCAATTGATTATTGTCCAAGTTTAATGAGATATGGGTGAATCCGCGCCAAGTTAACACCAACTTGAGTATTGTCGGGTACAGCGACTGTGAAGAAGAAATACAGCGACCAATAAAGAACGACGCGTGGTCTATGACATGATGCAATGCGCGTCGAACGAAGCCCCTCCCCATCTGCGACAACGCGGTGTCGGTCAACGGCCTTTGAGTCCACTGGTGGGTGATGGAGATGAATGGATCGGGAGCGTGATCCTACCTTTGCAATGCTGTGGAGAGAGCCAAATGTGTACGGTGACGTCACAGTGACACGAGATTTCATTGAATCGGTCATCATGCCATCCTAAGTAGAACGTTTCGCAAACGCCCATGAAGAATACCAGAATGAAATCTTGCACACGTGTTGGCATGTCCAATGTGTGTGTTTTCTACATCGTTTTGCGTGAGGAGTCAGCGGCATACCTTACTGTTAGTCGACGCTCAACTACCATAACGTTATCGCATCATCGCTCCATTGAAAACCACAAGAAATGGAAGTTGCTGTGTGCATTCTGTGCCGTTCATTTTCACCTTACGTTGTAACTACTACTGTACAGTAACGTTAGTATTGGTAGTTGGGAAATACCGAATCGTACAAGTACATTGTAAACTGTACTGTAACTCCAAGGTAACACCAATTGACGGTGTACAGCACACATTTCGATGTCTCCCTAGAAATGCACCTGTCTAGGCTGGCAATAATGAATTCATGCCTACCGGTAGAAGTATAGTAATCCTCATAAAGGTCTAGGCAACCGTCGACCACATAATGTACTTAGTATTGCCGACGTACACTAATGAGTACCAGTCGTACAGTAGTATTATTACGTTAGAGTACTCAGTACTACTAGTACTCAGTACCAGTAGAGCGTGACAACATTTTGAGTGATTTCGGGGTTTCGGGGTTTTGTCTTGTGCCTATCGAAGTATTTGACTGAACTACCGTTGAAGAGCATTGTACAGGTAAAATTGAATTCAACATGGCTGATTACAGTGGAACAAATGTATCATCTATACATAGTGGTGAATATATGGCTTGCATTGGTTGTCATTGTTGAATCTTCTTCAAAGCACAACGAAATGCCACACACCCTAGTGGCTATGACAGCCGCCGCCGCGTTGGCCGTGACGGTAGCATTCACGTCTCCATTCGCCAAAGTTGATGTGGGGATCAAGCCGTATCTGTCTCAATTGCGTCAGGGCCCCCCAGCTTACTCCATGGGCTGCTCCGGGGCGCTTGTGACGTCGTCCATAGTGCTTTTTGCCGGTTCTTGCGTCAAGTCGTACCCCTCCCACGGCTGGGTGGCAATTGGACCACCCTACAAACATGGCAAAGAAGACAACGGCGAGTGGATTCAAATCGAGTCGAAAACGTTTCATCCTCGTTTGAGCACCACTACGTTCGAGTACGACGTGGTCGTGGTCAAATTGGTGTCCCCGTCCAAACACGATCCTGTGGTCATCTTGTGGGACGATGCCCCGCCAGGGTCTACCGCGTGGGTCCGGGGCTGGATGCCGCGAAATCGAACGGACCGTAACCTTTACGAAGCCCCCGTTCGCATCGAGACTACGGCCACATGCAGATCGCAGCTTCCATGGCTCGACTTCAAAACGATCCAATGTGCTTCGAACGATGCGATTCAAAATTGTTTTACCGGTATCGATGGACCGTTGACCACGACGACCAAGAGTGGCGTCGATGCCCTGCTGGGTCTCTTGAGTTTGCAGCTCAGTTGCTTTGAGGTGAACCGTCCAAGCGACTACAGCCGCCTTTCCAAACTCCGCGACTTTGTTGAGCCGTTGTTGTGTCCCCTGAACGTGTAGGAACCGCTTGTCCGTTCGACCCTGACCCCGTGCCTCGTCCGATTTGTGTCGACAGGGTGTCACCGATATCTTCATATTATTGCTGTTTTGTGTTTTTCATGCGTGTCCAATATGGTGCTTTCAAAATACCTTGCTAAAGTATAACAATGCAGCATATTGACGGTCTATTAGTCGTCATCATTCGTGACAGTTCTGGAGCTTAAGCGTTTGCTGCTGATAAATGCCGAGCAATGCAGTGGCGTTTATGATCGTACCTCCGCACCTGCATTCAACAACCGTAGTATCAGACATTTCGAAAGTGTGAATCCATACTGCACGAATATATATCGATGAAAATGCATGTTGTTGTGCTGTGGACCACAACCTGATATAGTGCGACGAAGTTTATTCCCAATTACAGGTAGATTTTGTTCTGGCGTTATACATATTGATATAACTTATTCGCCAGTTCAACAATGTGGAGATAGGTACGTATGCCCACAAAGCACAAACAAATTGAGATTGTTACTATAGCCCATCGATTCTCTTGTCATCTTCAAGCTTCTCATACAACGCCGCAACTTGGTGACACGTCATATATAAGAGGCATTACCATAGGGATCCAGGACACAGAAAGGGCTCGATAAAGTCGCGATGGGCTGATATGCGACTGTAGATCTGGAACTGGGGTGTCGTGTTGCACATGTACAAACTCAAAACGCCAACAACGTATTCGTCCCCGTCGATTTCAATCGTCAGCGGTCCATCGATGAAATTCTGGCAACCTTGAATGATTTGGTTCTCGGCGCAGACATGCGTGGCGTACACAGCGCGGGCCGCATGGTTCTGGCACTGGTCGTTTGGTAAGATTTGGACGGTGGTTTCGTACAGACCCTTGGAAGCTGGGTTAAATGGCATCCAGCCACGCATCCACACCAAGTTGCCAGGGGCGATGTCGTCCCATAGAATACCCACTGGTTGTTGCATTATTGGTCGAGCGAATTCCACCACTGCGATATCGTATTCACGGGTCTGTTCGTTCCAGTTTGGATGGAAGTGCTTCTTAGCCACACGAACCCATTCCCCTTGGTCCAGCCCACCGTTGATTTGAGTCGCCCCCACTACGACTTTGTCTGCCGTGAAGAAAAACTTGACACAAGCGGCAGAAAAGATTGCCGTGGTGCTGCCGACGAGGTATCCTGGGCACCCCATGACATCCGTTGCTGTCGAGCGTAACTGACACATGTATGGTAGTTCCTTTGCTGGTTGGAGGGGCGAGTAATGAGCCATTGCCACACCAGTCGCGACGGCGGCAACGTTGACGATCCAGTTGAGCATTTGCGTGCCACGTCGAGAGATCAAGAGTGTGAGGACAACACGCTTGAAAGTTAGTAGTATTGCGGTTGATTTCATCGTATCGTTGAGGTTGAAGGTAAAATATCAAAAGACTCTGTTTTCTCGTCGTTTCGGAGTTTGTAGAATGCATTCATGACGTGGTGGCGCTTCCAATACTATGCGGTGTACTGTAGTGGAGTTGTCAAACTTATCCTTTAGGTATCAATAGCGCTATAGTTTGAATTAACGTTACCAGTATAATACAACACCTCCTATTATACCATTGTAGCTATAGTGAGGGTGCTGGTGACAGTTTGTACTAGGCGCGGCTCCAGGGTTACCTAGCTATCGAGCAGTAGATGAAAAGTGTAATCAGTTTGTAGTTCGTCTTCTACACAGTCAAGATACTAGCTGTTGTTGAACACCATCGATTGATTCAGTCATCTATTTCCTTATGTCGATGGAAATCAGGTCAACTGGGATATTTATGAATCAATCAGACTTCGTAGCATTGAATCAACATTTCTAAATGAAGGTGGGCATTCTTCGCTACGTTGCGATGACCATGTACACGCACACGAGCGAGCGAGACTACGACCTAGAAGGGGTTGATAGTCGTGCATCGAGTCTTCGGCGATCGTTCGCCTACTTATTGCTCCTCCGCCTAGATTGCTCCTGCTGTGTTGCCGAAACGTTGGTTGGGCGTTTTGTCCGCTTCGTTAGATGGAGCAAGTACAACTAGACAAGCCGACACATCGGATGATTCCGCCCCGGTAGCGGACGTTGGTGGCGATGACACTCGCGTCCTCGTGTACCGATGCTAACTTGTGGTATGGCGGATTCCTTTACATGATCACAATAGGAAGTCCATGCTTGTGCGCCAGAAATCCCAGAGTGCTCACACTAGATAAGTGCCAAGAATCTTCTCAATCTAACGTTACCATAGTTGACAAATGCGGGCACCGTTGCGACGAACGAATAGCAAACATATACACCCGATGCGATGGATGAATCTAGCTGCGCTCCATTGCACAGAAATGGCTCCGCGTCCTTGGTAGTCGTAAGTAGGATGATGGACTTTGGTCTGACAATGGTCATTCACAAGAACATCAACGGGGCATCTCGTGAGGGCATTTACGTTGTTGAATGGAGCTACATAGGACCATCCACACAGCCACTCTAGTTGCATCCCACAGAATTTGTACTGGTCGGTTTTGATCGAATAGAACCATGTCGAAGTATCGGTATAACCGTAGTAGTTAGTGTTTTGGGGTCCTCTCTCCGATCTCGATCCGAAGTTGACGAGGACATATTGAAAAACTAGATGTGGAAACAAGTTGGAAGGATCATACATGTGCTATCTCCAAAAAGAAAGTATTTGATGACAAACTTAGTAACGAATCCAGCTACGTTCCCTTGGACAGGAATGGCTCGATAAAGGAGCGACCAGCCGAGAGACGATTGAATAGTTGCAACTTGGGCGACCCCATGCAGTCGTACAACGACATTGTGCCGACAAAAAAATCCGTTCCACCGATCTCGATGACGAGGGATCCAAAAATGTACGAGCTGCACTTGTCAATGTTGTTGTTGGCGCTGCATCCTTGGTAGTCGAACATGGGGCGTCCAAGTTTCGCGTGGCACTTGTCGTTCGGAAGGACTTCAACTGTGGTTTCCACGAGGGTGGTCAAGGTGTTGTTGTATGGGAGCCAGCCACGGAGCCACACCAGCTTGCCAGGGTCGACGTTATCCCACATGATTCGAACTGGTGGGAACTTGGATGGTCGAGCCAATTCTACCATTGCAAAGTCCAGGGTACTGTTGACACTGTAGTGGTACTTGAGCACTTGGATTGACTCGCCTCCATCTAACCTGCCATTCATCTGAGTTGGGGCCACCACAACTTTGCTCGCCGTGTCATAATATTCAGCACATGCTCGAGTGAAGAGGGCGAAGTTGGGCTGAACAAGAACACCTTGGCAGAGCATGGGGCTCGTCGCAGTCGAACGCAGTTGCGCCATGTACGTGGTCAACTTTGCTTTCTCGAGGTTTGCAAAATGTGCATTCACAACGACTCCGGTCATGACGGCAGCGGCAGTCCAAATGAGCTTCTGCATGACGTTTCCAGTTCCAAAATGTGGTTACATTGAAGGGCCGCAATAACTCACTTGTAAAACCAGTGAATATATGGACAAATCGTAATGAATCTACTAGAATTGCACCATTGAAGTCGAAAAATATACTCCTCGGTAGCCCATGCAAGCCAAGCTAGATGCTCAATTCACATAAATATGGCGTTTGCTTTTGCTTGAGGGGGGCATTTTGGGCCAACACCAAGTTAGTCGTGATAGAATCAACAGCCACGACCACCAAATGTATGACAACGTGTACTGTTCATTTAGGCGTCTTGTATCGTTCATGGGGGGTGTACTCTCGATCCAGTCATGCTTGCAGCGCCATACTGCTACATATTTGTTTCGAATATCACTTGATTGATGGATTTCCACGAGTTGATGCAACTCTACACACAACAATAAAACGGCGTAAACCCATTGGTCCATACGAGGAGATCTTATGAGTTGTGATTGGCTTACACGCGATCTTCAACAGACAGATAAACATCAAGCTCATGGACTGTAGAATCATGCCATTGGCTGATAATTTTCGAGATCCGAGCATGTGATTGGATCATTTGACAGATCTTGAAGGGACAGATAATATACGACAAGTTATCGACTTCAACAACCACCGAGTTGCTCACTTTCCAATTTGACCACGCGTGTCATGATCAAATTCCCTCATACACTTGGCACTTCGAGTGCCATCAACACCATTGGAAATGGTACCGAGCACTTGTACCTGGCTGGTTTGAGCGAAAACAACACGTCGGAAGCGTCCTGCAGTGGCGCACTCATCGCCCCCACGTGGCTACTCACCCTGGCGGAATGCGCCCCCATGGCGAAGTGGGCTACGATTGGATCCAAGTGTGCATCGGGTGAAGATGATTCCGAGCTGATTGAAGTCGTTCGTCAAGTTCTGGACCCCGACTATACCGTTTCCGTGACGCCGTACCACGAATTGGCCATGTTGGAACTGAAAACGCCAAGCAAGTACACACCAGTCAACATATCTTGGGACAGTTACTTGGACACCTCAACGTTGTGGGTGCGTGGGTTTGACACTTCCACGATGAACAAGACCCTCGTGGAAACCACGGCGAAACTGTGGGGCTTCGACGAGTGTGACAAGTTCTACAGTGGTCACCCAGGATATGAACGAACACTTCACGGATCCATGCAGTGTCTTCGCGAAATCCAATGCCAGCAAAATCGTGGCAGCGCGGTCATGGTGGACGTCAATGGTACAAGCCAATTGATTGGACTCACGTATTGGCAAAGCCAGAACAACAGCATCGCTCCAGCTGTCTACATTCTCGTCGCAGCTGGAGAGGCGTTCATTCAATCCGTCCTCCAATCACCCACAACTCCAACTCCAACTTACAACGACTCATCAAACATGTCGACATATCCCCCTTCGGACACCAACGTTCCTTCAACTACCAGTCCATCTAGCACCGAAACCACCCAAACCACAACTTCTACTTCGACACCACAGCTTAGAAGCACGTCAACTTCACCCAAAACCACACTGCCCTCAAACCTCTCCACGTATCCGCCTACAAGCACAACTAAGCGTCCTACCACGGCTAGCCCAACTACGGTTACTTCCACCACGCGTCCAATATCGACGCCACAGCCAACTGGCAAGTCAAAATCTCCCAAAACTACTCCACCATTGAACCTCTTAACGAACGCACCTGCTGCCTCGGCAACTATACCTTTCACAACTAGCCGCTCTCCTCGTGCGTCGACTACAGTTCCCTCCGCCTCTGGTCGAACCTCAACTCCACAGCCTACGGGCCCATCGAATTCGCCCACCACCACCTACCGTTCAACGTATCCACCTGCAGTCTCCTCGACTAAACCCTTAGCCTCTAGTCCTTCTCCATTAGGTTCGACGTCGGTCCCGTCCATCACACGCCCGACTAGCACGATTGCGAATCAACCGACTTCGGTCATCTCAACTCCAAGGCCTTATGTACCCACCATTCCAACCTCCAGTCCTACCGCCTTCACTGTTCGTCCTTCGGTAACTAGCCCAACCACTACCGTTGCAAACAATCCTGCACCTGCCGGATCAACGTCGTGGCCGTCTCAGCCTGCCAATCCATCGACGTATCGACCTGCGGGCACAACGAAAAGCCCCGTCGCCCCCGGATCCTACTAAAGCTCGTTAACGAGCCCTGATCCACAAGTAACCCTGCTGGATGCTTGACACTCATGAGGGATAACTATACTATGTCGTCGCAGCAATGTCTGCTTCTTATCGGAGCACGTAACGTAGGAAGCATCAATACACTTTTGATTTGACTTTGTCACACACGGGATATACACGCAAACTGCACTCTTGCCAAATATTAATACTTGAATTGAGACTTCTACAGCTCAAATGTCTGACGAAATTATTATGCAAACTTGATTTCCCATATCCTGGCTTGCACCAGGAACAATTGTACGTGTACTAGCCAATCTATCCATCAGTATGGATAATATTGTACGCAGCTCAAGTTTGCTACCGTTTCCACATACATTGTGGTGCATTATTGGACTCCAATTTTTGAGTTCAAGCAATCATCATTCAAGTCCGATTCCGTCACATGTCGTCGTTCCATTTGTATTTCTCTAGTGTTTTGCAACACATGATAGAATTGCCTTTGCTTACAAAACTATTGTCCACGCTAGTTTTCTCTCTCAGACGACGACATGTAAACATCATGCATTCCAAGCCATTGGTAGTGAAATGTGTGACAACTATTGTCCCTCTTGGTCGGATCATCATGTTATGCATGCTGCCATGAATCACATCGAACTATGGGACTACATTCGAGTATTCAGGGATCGAAGGGGATAATTTCGTTCATATCGTTACTTGCAACTGTCGTACATAGCTCAATACAAGGTCGAGGCAGCAATGGCGACGGGATGGATAGCTCAACGGTATGTTAAGGTATTCGTTGCAAGGTCTAGCCAATGTAGCCACCTTATTGACGAACATTCATTGCATGTGACCAAGGACGATAACTGTGTTGTTTGAATTCCCATGTCTTTATCGACGTTGAAAGTCTTAATACTTCGTAGGTGTACGAAATAACCCTCAAATGAGACACCAAAACATGTATCCTTGTATAGACACCAAAACATGTATCCTTGTATCCTTGACTGAATGTTGGTACGCCCTGCATACATAAAACTGCTGTCACGACATACGTAAAACACAATGCTAGGGTACTCAGCACTTGCCACGAGAAGTAGCATACGGTTTTGATGTTGTAGGCGCCGGTGGACGAGTTGGGGTAGCTGTCACCGGGGGTGGGGCTGTGGTAGTCTTAGGAGCAAGAGTCGTAGCTAAAGCTGTCGTAGGTGGACCTATAGGGGCCAATGTCGAAACCGTAGATGAAGGTTTGTTGGGCGCAGCCGTACTAGTAACTGTGGGGCTTATGGACGACGGTATCGCCGTGCTCGAGGGCTGGGGTGTAGAGCCTGCGGGTCCCGGCTGGTTGGGTTTGGTCGGCGCAGGTCCTGTAGCCGATGGAGTCGTGGTGGAGCCGGTAGGTGTTGGCCCAGTAGGATTCGGACCAGTAGGTGTAGGCCCCGTAGGTGTAGGCCCTGATGGGGTAGTCCTTGATGGGGTAGGTCCAGTCGGGTTTGGACCAGTAGGTGCAGGACCCGTTGGAGTAGGTCCAGTAGGGGTTGGGCCAGTTGGAGTAGGGCCAGTAGGGGTTGGGCCTGTAGGATTGGGTGTGGAGCCAGTGGGTGCTGGTTGATTGGGGTTGGTCGACGCAGGACCCGTAGCCGATGGAGTCGTGGTGGAGCCGGTAGGTGTTGGCCCAGTAGGATTCGGACCAGTAGGTGTAGGCCCCGTAGGTGTAGGCCCTGATGGGGTAGTCCTTGATGGGGTAGGTCCAGTCGGGTTTGGACCAGTAGGTGCAGGACCCGTTGGAGTAGGTCCAGTAGGGGTTGGGCCAGTTGGAGTAGGGCCAGTAGGGGTTGGGCCTGTAGGATTGGGTGTGGAGCCAGTGGGTGCTGGTTGATTGGGGTTGGTCGACGCAGGACCCGTAGCCGATGGAGTCGTGGTGGAGCCGGTAGGTGTTGGCCCAGTAGGATTCGGACCAGTAGGTGTAGGCCCCGTAGGTGTAGGCCCTGATGGGGTAGTCCTTGATGGGGTAGGTCCAGTCGGGTTTGGACCAGTAGGTGCAGGACCCGTTGGAGTAGGTCCAGTAGGGGTTGGGCCAGTTGGAGTAGGGCCAGTAGGGGTTGGGCCTGTAGGATTGGGTGTGGAGCCAGTGGGTGCTGGTTGATTGGGGTTGGTCGACGCAGGACCCGTAGCCGATGGAGTCGTGGTGGAGCCGGTAGGTGTTGGCCCAGTAGGATTCGGACCAGTAGGTGTAGGCCCCGTAGGTGTAGGCCCTGATGGGGTAGTCCTTGATGGGGTAGGTCCAGTCGGGTTTGGACCAGTAGGTGCAGGACCCGTTGGAGTAGGTCCAGTAGGGGTTGGGCCAGTTGGAGTAGGGCCAGTAGGGGTTGGGCCTGTAGGATTGGGTGTGGAGCCAGTGGGTGCTGGTTGATTGGGGTTGGTCGACGCAGGACCCGTAGCCGATGGAGTCGTGGTGGAGCCGGTGGGTGTAGGCCTTGTACGGGTAGGACTAGTAGGTGTTGGTCCAATTGGAGTAGGGCCGGTTGGGGTAGGACCAGTAGGTTGAGGTGTTGAGCCGGTGGGTCGCGGTTTGTTTGGGTTGGTTGACGCAGGTCCAGGAGCGGGAGGAGTGGTGATGGTACCGGTAGGTGTAGGTCCTGTCGGGGTAGGACCAGTTTGGGCAGGGCCAGTAGGTTGAGGGGTGGGGCCAGTAGGCACGGGTTCGTTTGGGTTGGTCGATGCAGGTCCAGTTGTAGAGGGTAATGGATTCTGGCGAGAAGTTGTGCCTGGTGTTGAGACGGTGGCGGTTGGTGTGTTGTCAATTGTAGTGGTTGGACTTGTTGAGGAAGGGCTGGTCACAGAAGGCGAGTTGGTTGAGCCATTTGGTGGATACGTGGATGTATAGGCAGAAGTTGTTGCTTGTAGGGTGGATTGAATGAACTCTTTTGAAGATGAGATTGGTAGGTAAACTGTTGGGGCGATGGTAGTGTTGCTTTTTTGCCAGTACGTAAGGCCAATCAACTGGCTTGTACCGTTGACATCCACCATGACCGCACTGCCTCGTTCTTGCTGGCATTGACTGTCACGAAGACACTGCATGGATTCGTTGAGTGTTCGTCCGTATTCTTGGTGGTCATAATAGAACTTGCCACACTCGTCGTAGCTCCACAGTTTCGCTGTGCTTTCCACGAGTGCCTTGTCGTCTGTAGAAGAGTCAAACCCGCGCACCCACAACGTCGGGTTATCCGGTAAGTTGTCGTTCCATGAGACGCTTGCTGGGACATACTTGCTGGCGGTTGTCAGCTCCAACATCGCCAATTGCTGATAACCCGAGCTTCTGGTGTAGTTGGGGTGCAACACCCGACGGACAACTTCAATACGTTCGGTCCCTTCGTCACCCAACGCACAGTTAGATCCAATAGCGGCCCACTTAGACGCATTGACACACTCTGCCAACGTAAGCAGCCATGTGGGGGCAATGAGCGTTGCGCTGCAGAAGGAAGCCGCCGATTTGGTTTCACTTAATCCAGTCAAGTACGTGTACTGGTTGCCATCTCCAATGCCATTCGTGGCGTTGGAGCTCAATAGCCCCCGATGGTTGACCATGGCGCACGCTGTCAAATGGAAAAATGAAGGCCGTGGATTGATTGTACTCGACGAAGTTTGAAGCTACTATGGTGTCGATAGTTATCTGCGCGTTGAAGACATCTATGAGCCAATCAGAATTCTCTGAGTTAAATGGCTATAATTATCTGTTGGTTAAAGATATCTACGAGCCAATCAGATTGCTTTAATTGTAATGTAGCGTTGACCTGTTGAACCCCGTCAAGTATACAGTCCAAGTGAATATTAATACCCCCAACTTGTCCATACATATAATTTCACTGATTTTACTACAAATAACTGTTTATTAACTGTTTACAAATAACTGTTTATTAACTGTTTATCAACGCTGTCCTTGAGCGCCGAACCACATTTCTGAGCTCGACGTGTCATGCAACGGCTATTTTGGACTGCCGCCAGCCGCCTTGGCCAGGGTGGTGGTGATTGCATACCGCGCAATCTTTCAGTTCTCAACTGTTCCGGCCCTGTAAATCGCTCAACTGAGCTTGGCTGCACAAGTCCTCTTCTTCCGCTAAGGCGCTCTCGTCGACCTCTAACTCGAGCATCCAGAGCCAAGCAAACAAAGTTGTGGTTAGGACATATATTGTTAATTGCTGAACTGGCTGACCGTCAATGGATCCCAGTGCTAAAAAATATTAGTGTCAACAGTACCCTGGAGTTTGCAATGATTGTATTGGCTCGTGCACAGATTTGCAAATACTGTGGGAGGACGTCGAGCCAGACACATTGTCTGGTTCGCATTTGGCTGGTTCGCGTTTGCAACGAAGACGAGCTTTGGCTCATGGAAACTTCGGCTCTAGTTCGAACTACCGAGCTACGCCAAAGTCCATCGCCAGTGTTCGACTAGAGTACCCAGTATGCGCCTTCACCGACAACATCAAAACCTTTTCGGCGTCCATTTTCAGATCCCTCGTCATCGAGGTCGGGGAACCGAATTTCTTGTTGGTACGAAGGTGTCGCTGTACAAGTGCAATGGACGTTTATGCCCGAGAGGTTCCATCACCTCTCGCTCCAGTCCTGAGCAAGGGGACGTAGCTGAATTCGTTGGGGTGTCGTCCCATCAGACAAGTATGCAGAGCAAAACCAATACCTAGACGTCGTAGACTACAAAGACCCCCCATTCATTCATGAGGCTAGCTACACAAACTATATCAATCGCCTTTCAGTACTTTCAAGGCTTTCCACTCCTCGCGCCAGGTTGTGAGCACAATGTGTCGAGTTATAATCGCCCGTCGTGTTACTCAACGCAGACTACAACTGGAACGCGAGTGTCGTCTGATATCCGAAGCTCATGTCGAGCTCACCTCACGGTTGTCGTGTGATGACGAATCCACGATGGCTATGGCAACGCATATACAATCGGACGATGAGAAGTCTTATGGACTGCCAGGTGCCCAAATCCAAGGCCCACAACCGCAAGTTCGAGACAGGGTAGTGTTGAGTGGTCAATGTCAAGGGCTACATATGCAAACAGCGACCACCGCGACATTCAATAGTGAATTAAATAGTCGAGGAATTTAAGCGCGATAGATTCTCCCCGGGTGACCAATGGCAAGATGGATTTACGCCCACACAACCACTATTGAGATGGCCATAGTTGTATTGCCCAATCCGGCGTCGTCCGCCGCTGGTGGGCCGAGACCATCAATTCAACCGTCCATGTATTGAGCCATGTGCTCTGCTCATCCACAACCACCACTTTCCACGTCGAAGCATTCACATGTCACTGAACATCGCTCGCCAACGTGTTTCGCATTATTGGGATATGTGACCTAGAACTTGATTAAAGACCCATCAAGATGCAAAAAGTCACCTCAAACGGAGTCCATACTCGGTTTATCCGGCTCGTCAGTGGCAGCATCGTCGCATAGGAGAGATGCCCTTCCCCTAAGAACGTTCGAATCCGAGTACACCACACTCGTCGAACTCGCCAAGCAACTTCTATGGTTGTGCGGCCTCCTAAAAGAACTCGAGTTAACCCAAGCGACAGTCGAGACCTAAAGTACAACACGACCGCAATCTGCGGAGAATCGATCGGCCATCAGCAAGCGCGCCAACCACATCACGCGCATCATAGAAACCACCAGGTCGCCCGGTCGATGACACACCTCCACCATATCTAGCAAGCCATGTGTTGTTAATTGATGAGTTAGAGACTTTGTGAGACTTTGTAATTCACAGTTTCTTACTTTATCAAGACATATAATGGGCTGCAAATTGCATAATTCTTGTAAGTATGCAATTTGCAGCCCATTATGCGTACTTCTTGTATTCCGGTAGGATGTAACGGATTTGACACAATGTTTCGCAACTTTCGTAACGTTAATCCAAGTCTCGTACGAGACAAACGTACCAGTATTTTTTGCATCTCACCTTGTCCATACATTCAATATATATCACAGATTATACTGCAAATAACTGCAGCCCTTCAATGAGAACCACATTTTCCAACTCGACGTGTGATGCAAAGGCTGTTTTGGTTTGCCGCCGCCATGTGCAGGTTGTGGTGAATGCATACTTTGCAGGCTTCCAGAACGCCAAGAAGTCCACGTATTTGGCTCAACTGCGCTCGTCAGCGACAGGAACCAGGATTTGCCAAGGCGTTCTCGTCGCCCCTGACTTCGCCCTCTTTACTCGATCATGCGTTGAAGACTACGACAAAGCAGACAAAGTTGTGGTTGGGGCAACTCGAATCGATGGCCGGTTAGACAACGGCGAGTGGACCCCTGTGCTCAACAAATACTACAGTGCCAACCGTTCCCTGGACTTCGCAATGGTGCGTTTGGCTCAACCCTCTAAGGTCCCACCAGTGCGCATCCTGTGGGATGATGTCGACCCTGGCAAACTCGTGCGGCTGCGCGGCTGGTCCTGGTTCCCCTTCAACAACGGGAACACCCTCTCGGAAACCACGGTTCAACTTCTTGCGAACGACCAGTGCCAAGCCAAACTCAATCGCCCCATATACGCCTACCAAGGATGCAGCAACAACGACAACATTGAGATGTGCGTTTGGTACATTTTTGGATCCCTTATGATCGAGATCGACGGAAGCGACTTCGCTCTCGGCACGTTGGCGCTGTACAACTGCGTGGACTCGCCTACGTTGCAGATATTCAATCGCATCTCGGCTGGTCGGTCGTTCATCGAGCCATTCCTGTGCAACGGAACGTAGCTGGATTCGTTGTGGACTCGTCGTCCTTAACATTGGTTTGCGTTTTTTATACATGTTTTCGTGCATCGAGTGTATTTAAATACTGCTAGACCAGCCATGATTGTCGATTTCAAAAAAGGAACTGATCCCTGATCATGCAAGTATTTCGAAACCCCTCCTTGTCCATACATACAAAGATTTACTGTTTCGCCGCCCTTCAACCTGGTAGTGGGTGAATGCATACATTACTGGCTTCCAAAATACTGCAATGTTCACCAAGAACTGTATGTACATAGTGTACATGGCTTAACTGAACACGTCCATCAGACAAGAGTCATGAAATCTCGACGTCGTTTGCTCCGAGTTTCGGGCTCGTGCCTTGTGTCGTGTTCAATCAAATTCGTACAGTATTATGTTGGATCACTTCAGTGACGATGGATTAACCTTGGGTCGTTTTGATTACGTCGTGATAAGGATATAATACAAAAATGTTGTCTACCGGTTAAGGTTGTTGTTTGCGATTCATACAACAATTCTGATGTCGTCCCAACACTTGTCGGAACGTAGCGAAATTCGTCATCAAACACGAGCAAGGAAACTCGACAGTGCTTGTTTTTTGGAGGGCTTGATGTTCCAGCGTTCATTGGGTTTATACAGGTAATCAGCTCGTGCATATCACTTGAACGCACAGTTCAATGGCGCGGGGATATAAAACGAACCACTGGATTCAATCACATTGAAAAAATCCAGTTTTGAACCATATGCTGAAGTGGAAATGCCATCGAAACAAACTGGTTCAACTGTTATAATTCAATCAATTACTTAAAGATTTAGTTGCCAACCCTCTCGAAGGATGAGTTGGACACTCCATTTCTCAAGAAATATGAATATATATATACATATACTTATATGTGTGGAAATCGTGTCAAGTGCTGCCGCTGAGATGTATCTTGATTTTAGTATGTGACTCTTATCGAAGAGTGGAGGTTTTATTATTTAACGTAGGTAGTTAAACCCAAAAACCAAATACGTTAAATACCGATTTCATGCGTTTTATCACTACAGTGGGAGGTTAAAGGCCGACTTCGGTCCAAATAGCCAGGTGGAATTGTAGTGAACTTGGTGTGAAACGATAAGTGATTTTTTTCCTTTGACTGTGTTCTGATAAACATGTCACGAGATAAATAGCGATGCGATTATTGTGCTTTTCACTCGTTTTGGCTATTCACACCATAAACCTGGGTGTTTGTTACATCGACCCCAGTGTTTTAGATAATCCGTACCGTGATTTAGCATCACGTTTCGTTACCGAATGTAATTATAGGGGGGTCATTTATGCAACTCCCTCGCTTTTGCACATTTGAAAAGTGCAAATCGAAGTTATATCTGCTATTCTCGGGACCAAATTGCACAATTCACTGGTCATCATGAACGACTTTTCATACTGGTATTATAAATGTCACACAGCGAGGATACGCGCCGGTGTTCTACCGCACAGCGATGTACATGTATGTTGCCACATCGTAGAAAACCACGCCATCTTCTTGTTCCATCGCGCAGTGCATGCTACGTGCATGGACTACGCGATGGAATTAATAGCCAAGGTGTTTTGGTCACTTCAGCATCACATGTGAATATTATTCCTCAGAGTTATTTGGCATTTATAAAACCCCTGTGAATTAGCTAAAACACCAGGTATTTATTCAACCTTGTAACACTGTTACAGCAGAAGTACCACTCTTTTAGCCACGTAAAACCGACGCCAAAACAAATGAAAAGCACAATAAACATACCCACAAGGTGGCACCGACATGTATTCTGACATACTTACACGTTGCGTGTCAAACGGCGGCGCTATTGGATGTTCCTGAGAGGTGGAGCTAACTGCTTTCAAGTCAACACGCCACGCGTTCAAAGATCACAGTGTTAGTGAGTTTAGATGCACGGCTTAGTCTTAGCATAGCTGCAAGGTTTCTACCGCAGCCTGTACTATTTCAGTGGACTACACCGCAAAAGGACTGATTCCCATTACCGGACCCCGTTGTACCGCAGATAGAAGAGTTTTGAAAACGCATACTACAAACAGAAAATGTCTGAAAAATATGCCACGCTCAACTATGGCAACAATAATAAGCAGAATTAACACCGGCGGCAGAGCAACGGGCTCACTAGTAATCAGGTAAAGTAGGCTGGAATTGAGCCTAAGCTCATACTAGTAACCTAAAAGGAAATTTATGTCCGCTCATGAAATAGGCAACCATGAAGGATCGACGAGATCTAGATATTCCACGCCCAATTATATATTGTATACTACGTAGTACGTAGTATACAGACTGTCAATCAATTTACAAACCGTTGGAAGTACGATGATAGGAGTTGGGTACAGTGCTAACGTTAGTGCGTTTCAAGCAAAACTGTACTGTACCTTGTATACAGTCTACATGTAGATAGATATATGTTCAATTCCATCATAAACAGTAGTACCTCACATTTTCTCAGAAAACACCTCAATATGCGTGTTTATATGGATGGGACTTGGTATACTCACCTCTTTCTAGGGGTTAAGTGCATATCAGTGGTTTGCTATCGCTAACCACTGGTGATGCAGTTAACCCCGGAGACTTAGTGTCTTATGTACTCATCGGTGGTAGGACGAAGTCGCAGATTACAGGGCTAGTACCTATTACGGGCTAAAAAGGGTATCCTGTATCCGGATGGTTGAATTCACAGTCAAATACTGGAGTACTAGTATTTCGGGTGAAAACGAGAGTAGCACTCTCGAAATGAGGGAGTTATTCTGTATACTTCGAAGTATATCGCATATCCTTCGACACGTCCGAAGTGATAGATTTGACGCTGGATAATAATGGCGCACCATTATTATCCATACTGAGTCACTAGTGATATGAAGTGATAGCTTGAAATCTATCACTTCATATCACTAGTGACTCAGTATAGAGATGGGGACGCACATATTCCACATGGAAAAACTCATGAACAAAATGAATTATGGTTCTGCGTTTCCAACTTGACCTCATTTTCCAATTCACTTTGCCATGGTCAAGTTCCTCGCCCTTTCTGCTGTTGCCGCCTTCGCGGCCGCCGATATTGAAATCGTCAACGGTACCGAAGCCCCCATCGGCAAGTACACGTACGTGACGGGACTTCGCCGCAACGAAACCGCTGCTTCGTTGTGCGGTGCGTCGTTGGTGGCCCCCAAAATCCTGGTCACGGCGGCTCATTGCGTGCCGACTCCCTGGGCCGCCTACGCGTCCATCGGGTCGCACTACTTGAACGGCACCAAGGACGGCGAGCGCATCAAGATCGTCAAGCGCACCTTGCACCCCAAGTACAACAAGGCCACTCGCTACGACTACGATGTTGCCGTGTTCGAATTGGAAACCGAGTCCAAGTTCCCCCCCGTCAAGCTCAACTGGGACGAAGACCAGTTCACTGCCCCGGGCGCTGTGTCTTGGGTGCGTGGGTTTGGTAGTATCTATTTAGGCGGGCCTGCATCCCCCGTGCTCTTGGAAACCGACGTGGTTATCTGGGAAAACTCCAAGTGCCACGCCGCGCTCAACAAGTACAAAAACTACAACGTCACGTCTTCCATGATCTGCGCCGGTGGGGGCTTCAAGGACACGTGCAAAGGCGACTCGGGTGGACCGTTGACGGTCACGCGCAACGGGGAAGAGTACTTGGCCGGTGTGACCAGCTGGGGCATCGGCTGTGCCCGCCCTGGCTTCCCCGGAGTGTACGCCCGTATCTCAGAACTCCGTGACTTTATCGAACCGTTCTTGCCCAAGGCTGCTTGCTAAGTTGGAGTGGTGACATATGCATGTATGTTGCAGTATGACGTTGTCATGTGCGTTAATCGACAGAAATACATTGTATCTTCTGTACAAGCGCCTTCAAAATGATGTGTTGTGTGCGGAGAAACTGATAGTTACTACTGTAGTATTAATAGTACAGCCCTGTACCAATGTACATTAACTTATACTATTGTTCCACTACAGGTGCCCGTCTGTCCAAGGATGATGAAAAACTGAACTTCCTCACCTCCGATTGGCCTGTAAATTAGTGGAGGTGAAAGAACATTATCTGGGCATTCTCGTCGAATTAGTTGACTTGATGGAATTCGCAAGGTGAGCCACCTTGCTACTTTTTAATATCCAATTAGAGCTCATCACACCTTTTTTCTTGCACACGATTGGCTATAAGACAGGAAGCAGAAGTTACTCTTTGGACACTTGAATTTTGTAGAGAGTTTTGTGTGATGCTGCTCCTGAGAATTGTGTAACGTTACTGATGAGTTCACTCCGACTATATCCAATGTGGTTCTCCCCTTACAGCAAACATTATGTTGTGCGCTCGGTTGGGTCGCAATGCCGTGGCGGCTCTGGTGGGCCAACGCGGTGGCGCAAGACGCCTTGGTAGCACCCATCGCAAGTGCTGAAGTGGCGGCTTTAGCACTTGCGATGGGTGCCACCAAGACATCTTGCTCCACCTGCCCGCGCAACCACGTGATCACACCAGCAGGGAGATAGATGTACGGCACCGACACGGACTGGATGGTGGAATGAGGGATGACCACATTCATTGGGTTAGTAGACAAGTGGTGATGTTACTGAAGTCTATACCTGTTCAAATTGACCGAGTCCTGAATACCACATCGCTGAAACGACCACGATGGCCGAAATGTTGCCACAGCTTCCTTCTTCAAGGGCGGCGCCGACGAGGACTTCGGCCGCCTGCGCTCGGTCCGACTCTGACAAGGCCAAGATCTTCGAGATCGTCCCACACCCCATCACATGCCAGGATGAAGAACGAGCACGACGCATCCAATCTACATGATCATACACAGCCTACATAGTTATCTCAATGCTCCTTGCATCAACCGCCATCACAGGTGTAGAATATATATCTACGCAGCGATTTTCGTGATTTCACGGCATCTGATTGGACAAATTGGACAATTTTGAATTCGCAAAGTGGCCTGCCTTGCGAATTCCATAATAAACAGATAGACACATAAAAAATAAAAATCCACAATATGGTCGTACGACTCGAATTAAACTAGACGGTACAGAATTGTAAACAGTACTGTACTTGTGGCATACCACTCCGTCCCAAATCACTGACACGTTTGATGTTTGCCACATTGTGGTATTATGACCAATCATTGGATTTGTGTGAAATTTGTACCAACCAAAAGAGTAGGATCTTGGCTATAAGGTCATATAATTATATTGCAATTCGTCCAAAAACTGCGTGTGTATTCTTCAAATAAAATCAGCCGCTCAACACTGGTACTTTCTTATTTCGAGCAAGAGCCAGATAAAACATGCTTACTTTTGGATACAGGAGGGACAGCATTGCGTTGGAGACGCGGTCTGCATGGAGACAGGCATGTCACGTTAGAGTCACCCACGAAAGTGGAGGACAAGAATTAGCAGGAACCATAAAAAAATATGGAGACGACAAATGTTCGAGATGTAGCCTACATGGAGACATGCTACATACGGTGTGCCAAGTTGGGATCACCTATGGACACTGTTCAAGGGGGCACGAAAACAATTATTCGCACGTGGAAAATATGACTTTTGCACGTGGCTTGAATTTCCACCTCGTCAGCACGAAACCCCCCTCGTTTAACGTGTAGGATTAATTAAAAAATCACGTTGTTTATCGTGTCAATTACGGATTTACAGTTAGCACAATATCTTGGATAGATTCACAATTATGGGTATCATACACAATATCTTGGATAGATTCACCATGTGTACGGAAACGATATGGTGCACGTCATCTATAAACTACCAACTTTTCACAAAATTTTCTAACTTCTATTTCATATTCATTAATCAAAATTGCAGCAAATTGAGGCGTATAATCGACAGATCTCAATGTGGTGAAGATTCTACGTCTCAGATTCAAATTTGGTGATGAATTGGTCCAGAAATAGATATTTAACCTAGTGGTATTTTACATGGGCGCTTGGATATTTGGCCATAGGGGTGGCCGCTCAAATGTATCTTGATTTTTGTATGTGACTCTTATCCGTATTTAATATCCGGAGGCAAGGGGGACCTTTAACCTCCCACTCCAGTGATAAAACGTATGAAATCGGTATTTAACGTATCTGTATTTTGGGTTTAACTACATTAATTGCACGTTAAATAATAAAACCTCCACTCTTCAATTTGGCCAGTTGGAAGTTTTTAGATGTGGTGCACCATACCATAAAATAGAGCAATTCAAACTTTTAGGGTATTTACAGTTAGTCAATAGGGATAAAAGATGATCTGGACGAAGGTTGACCATGCATGCAGCCACCAGGACGACCCCAAACACAGCGAGTTCGTCCATTTATCACCACTACCAGTGTGAATTAAAGTTTGTGCCTCCGATTTGAATACAGTTTTCATCAACTGGTGGTGATACCGGTAGAATTGTAGGACAAACTCAACCTTCAATGCTATACAGCAAACTCGTAAATGATAAAAGTACTTCAAAGTAAAAATGAAGTCATAGCCGGCATTTGAACCCGCAACCTCGTGCATGAAAGCTCCAAGCTTTACCGTCAGGCTATGCTGACATGTTATTTTCATATTGTGGTCATCATAATATATAGTTTCGTCACAATATCCTATGATACCCAGAATTGGAAAGGTCGACCCTAATCATGGAGTGTTCACCAGGGAATTCTCCACCTTTAGGACTTTTAAGAATTCGAAAATGATGAAGCAGGACGGCGTGCCCATTTGTCAAAATCAAATGGGCACGCCACAAATTGGTATTTTATGTTGTTACACATTTGACCAATAATGTGTAGTATCTGGCTTGACGTTGATTAACGTTGGTTTTGCATAATTATACTTTTAGAGAAGCATTGATTAACGTGCTAAGACTGTAAAACAAGGAGAAAAACAGGTGAAAGCACAATAACACATTGCTCGGAAACCGTGACTGTATCGAACCGTTCTTGCCCAACGCTGCTTGCTAAGCCGGACTGGTGAATGAATATGAATGAGTACGACATTGTCTTGTCAGATAAACCACATAAATGCATTGTATCTTCTGTACAAGCGCTTTCAAAATAATTTGTTTGTGTGTGGACAACTGAGGCACGTACAGACACGTGATAATCGAAATTGGCATGAAGTCGAAACATGATTGGCTGAGCACTACGAAATACGAAATGTCACTTTTTATTAGAAATTGAATTTTACAATTTTCCAAAACTACTAACTTACTTCGTATTTGAAAAAACTCCCGAGGTACAAATACGCAGAACACATACTTCGTACAAAAATACATAGAATGTGACGATGAGAGCCCACGCTTTGATGTAACATTGCACCATGGCTAGACAATTGATCTGACTCTGTTCAGGCGTTGTTGCAGAAGCGACTGTCAGCAAAGTCGCTTCTGCAACAAGGCCTAAATCAGTCACGCTCCGCTTCGGTTGCTTCTTGGTAGCATTCCATTGCCCTGAGACTCGGCGAAGCATATTCGGCAAAACATTCCTCTTGACTCGAGTTGTAGCTTTCTCCGCTCCCAGGCTGTCCAGCAGCGAAGCTAGCTACAACTCGAGTCGAAATGCACAACGACGAGACAACTGTTTGACTGGTCGTCACCAGCGACCAGCCGTCTGTAGACCCTTCCCAAGGCCAAAACTTTCTTGTCCTCACACCTCTTTTGTAAAAAAAGCCAGGGAACCCACCACCGTGTAAGTCGAAGCCATCGCGGCCATCAAGCGGCATTTGGCTAATGTGAAATGACCCGTCGAATATAAATCATCAACCCGACATTTACAATGTTTTCACTCGAATCAATTTTGTAGCCAATCATTGAATTGTCGTAAAATTAATACTTAAAGTATTACTCAAATGTTGTCAAAACTTCGGTGTCCCTTAAAATCCGTTGTCGTCCGCATAGCAATCACCAGAATGATAAACTTTTTGTGGTAATATAAAGTGCCGGTGGGTTCATTCTTTTCACGTCATTTTTACAACTCACGGTATATGCGAGCATCTAAACTATCTAAACTACTCTTCTCATTAAAGTAGCTTTTTAAGCTTGCGTTTGTAAGGGTCAAAAAGTGTCTTTTGCTTTTAACTATGGTGAAATTTCAAATGACGTCGTTTTTAAAATGAAATCTGATTTGCCTGATGGTGATCGCTCGACAAATGGCCCAGATTGCTATGTATATTTACACTTTTCAAATGCCCTTGGACATTTTGGATCAGAAATCGCCGAATTTAATGATGTGTTTTCAGAAATCACGACCAAAGTGTCGATGTTATCATGTGTGAAGGAAAAGGGTTAGTAGACAACGTTTCAACAAACGGCGACGAGGTTGTGGAAGTGACGCAGTCGTGGTGTCGTTTGCAATACAAATTTCAAGTCATTTGGTCGTGTAGGAGGAACGGCACTCCCACTCAAATGCTTTACTTAAACCAAGTAGAAATGTCCACTGACCTGCCATGTGTTTGTTTCGAAACGCTTCTTTCACACACTGTACGGTGCGAGTACTGTACACATACAAGTAACCAGATATATTTCGTCCAGAGCAGTCAGAAAACTCAGTTTTCAATAGGAAAACACAATAGCTAAGACGCAACTATTATATTCGGTCAATTATTGTTGTTGTTAATATTACGTATTTGGCCATAGGGTGGCTACCCTGGACTAGTCATCCCACATGGTGCATTTCAATCACATAACCCACAGGTTTTTGAGAGACGAATTCCCCGAGTGAGTGGGTTACACACCCACTCAATTGGTCAAAACCCACTCACTCAGGGAATTTGGTACTATTGACCTAAAACGTCCCTGAGTAAGTGGGTGGGACTAATTGCTTGCTACGATAAGTACAATCCTATGGTTAACGTGAAACACGAAGGCATACAACGTTGTACACCGTTAATCGTACCAACTACTGTATGTACTGTAGGGGAGGCAGTTTTTCACTCGTGGTGTTTTGGGGTTTTGCTCATGGATGTTCAGGTAGAGTTAGACATGGGGCTTCACTCGTGGTTAAATGGTGTGGTGGAGTTTTACTTAGTGGGCATTACTGGGTTGTTGCTTTATAGTCGAGCAGCCCAGTAAGTGTAATATCACTCCATCACAGCTAACATAAAACAAGCAGAGAAGCCGTGGGCCCTATATCTTTGCGAAGGCAATCGTGTTAGAGTTTTACTAGCTAGTGTAGTCACATCTCATTAGATAAATCCTACATAAGGGCACAGCGTAGCACCAATAAGCACGTAGCTATCCCCTTGTACTTCTTGCATTCATTTCATCAACATAACGTTAGCTATTTCCGCGACCAGCCTCTTATATGGACATAAATATACAGAAATATCCCATGACCATTCCGCGACCAGCCCCTTAAGGGCATCCCCAATGGTACGTTAAGTTGTGATAGTTTAACAGCCATGAAAATGCGAATTACAGCACTTGGATCGATCCCATTTATTGACGCGCAACGCTACGACACGAAAGACTTGGCACAGTGTATTGTCCTTGTACTGTAACGTTCGTTACCTTATTAATTTGTCATTTTGATGTGTTGAATCAACGGCGTCATTTCTCATTGATGAGCATTGTTGCACGTTGCGAATGGTCAAGTATCGACCCGCAGAGTCATTGTTTGCTAACGTTACTATACGTACCGGTATAGTATTTGATTGTGCATGAGAATATGACAAATTTATTTATTGCAGTGATTTCCTGAGTGCTCAGCTCTGCGGCAATACTAGTACAGTAGTTCATGGAACGAGTTGCTCCAATAAAAACATGGCTTGCATTATTTGAGGGTTAGATTGTCGTAGCATTTGTAGTGTTGATCATGGCCACTCGAGATTATTTCCCGAAAATTATGCTTCACTTGATTTTCAAACGTTTGATAGTTGAAAACTTATAGTTTGAAGCCTTGATGACCTCCCGTTCCACCGACAGTAAGGTGTATGTGTTTACTAGCGATATACGATAGTCATAATTGAGCACTTTACGAAATTCTAAACGAAAATTATCGCTCAATAAGTGAAAAAGCTGCAGTAATGTAGGGATAAGTGAAGGGAGCTGGTACACGGTGGTAATATGCTACAGATTTGAGGTGTAATGTTACTTGGGATTGATTGAATGCTAGTTGCCCCCCCTTATTTGTCTTATGTTACTGTTCAAAGTCCTTCCCCCATGACTACATTGAATTCTAGACTGTACTA
>NW_009798305.1:21341-22022 GCF_000520075.1 Aphanomyces astaci | reverse complement strand
AGAACCAGAAAGGTTGAACAAGGTGTTGTTGGGCCAGCACCACCCATGTGTCCTTGTGACGTACAACTACATGGCAACGAGAGGTTGAAAGGCTGTGTTGCTGAAATGTCCAGGTTGTGTAATGCGAACGAAACGTGGAGATTTGCTAGCTAGAAAAGTATTACGTTCAAGCCAAGCTGTCCGCAAACCTTAGCAAACAGCTGCGACACATGCGTCGAACTTCCCGATGTAAACTCATTGGATGAAGGTACAATGGAATGCAAGCACTGACGGAACCGTTGGTTACATCTCAGCATTGCTGTATTTCCTACTGTAGTATTACCAGTACGGTGTACTTGAGTTTTGTGCGAAGCAATTACGAGCCTTGTGCATTTTAAAGTCAAACCTTTGGTCACATCTCAGCATTACTGTATTTTCTACTGTAGTACTACCGGTACGGTGTACTTGAGTTATGTGCGAAGCAATTACGAGCCTTGTGCATTCTAAAGTCAAAGGTTCCGTCAGTGGATGCATTCGATCGTGCCTTGACCAATAATAAGTTTATACTAGGGAAGCTCGACGCATGTGCGCAGCTGTTTGCGAAGGTTTGCGGACAGCTTGGCTTAGTCGGCCACGGACAGATCAGACACGCCAAAGTTGAAAATCCACATGTAACCACAATCCATAGCACAGATTGTCAGC
>NW_009798305.1:0-16990 GCF_000520075.1 Aphanomyces astaci | reverse complement strand
AGACGAATGATAATGTGGTAGGGGACGTGGTGGGGTGGATTTGGTTTGGTTGATCAGAACCAGAAAGGTTGAACAAGGTGTTGTTGGGCCAGCACCACCCATGTGTCCTTGTGACGTACAACTACATGGCAACGAGAGGTTGAAAGGCTGTGTTGCTGAAATGTCCAGGTTGTGTAATGCGAACGAAACGTGGAGATTTGCTAGCTAGAAAAGTATTATGTTCATACCCTGACAAAATAATTCGTTGGTCATACACCAAGTATACTACTCCGAGTAGGCACAATTAAACTGTAATCATAGCTAGACTATTTTGATTGGGCCGCCCGTACTGGGCCGACATACACTGTAGTTTTCAATTTATAGCACTTCGCCCCTTCTGTACCTGGTTTTGATCAGAATGCACGTGGTTGTCGAGAATTGTGTAGGCGATATACGGCTCTACATAGAATGCTTCGACGAACGACTTATCGTGCTAGCGCAGCGTTAATGCTCGGGTGACTTGTGTTCGTTGCTTGCACTAACCGCAACCTTGCCTTGATTATTGGGCTGGTCGACAATTCGTAGCAAAAGTGCTAGCATACAGTACTACAGTATACTACTATAGTACCTATGCACAACAACATATGTACCCGTACTCAGATTGTGTGGTTGGCGTAATTAGGACATTTATGGAACTTCCCTGTTACAAGTAGCATTCAACTGCCAATTTATGATTGCGTTCAAAACACTCGTGCACTTGGTAAAGTTAAGCGTGTGATGAATTCGGTCTATCATGTTGCTCGTTTGAGTTGATTTCCAACGTGAAATTGGACTTGATTCTGACACATTCTCGCATTCAGATCACTGCATTTGCCATGTGTTGTTGTCGTCGCTGTAGCGCAATCTAATTGGTGCCACTCAAGTCGAAACGGAATGCCCTGGCTAATGCTTGTCCATTAGTATGCAACTGTATGATAACTATACATCCACAAACCTTCGATAGCACTCGACAACCGTACCATTTGCCCCCAATTCACTGTAAGTTTTGAACCTCCTTGCATGGAGAGTATCAATACGATTAATGGTAAGCTAGGAACTGTTCTTGGCAAATCTACCGACAGACGTAAAAAACCAGTAGATGGGCTGAAAATGGACGCCTTAGCTTTTTTACGCTCTCTCAACAAATAAGACGATTGGAAGTATGCTGTTATAGAAGTTTGAACTATGCTGTTATAGACGTTTGAACGCGCTACAACGTAAAGCAAACTTTCAAGGATTCGATGAATGCTTCACCAAGTTATTGCTGGTATAAGTCAAAATTGTGAATTTTGAGAAGATTAGTCGATGGCCCTAATTTAGCCTTGAATACACTATACATCAAAGCAGTGGGACTCATAATGCTATTGTCAATATGAAACGTAGTGTGTGTCTCAATAACGCATGTGATTTTAGCGATATGGTTCGAAACCTCGAAGTTTTGGGAAGAGTAACGTTAACTTACACCACCTTGTCCATAATTTGTCGATCCCTTGATGGAGTCAGTGGAGAATACAAGGCCACTGTAAAGCCAAGTCAAATTGTCGTCCGTCTAATTTAGTCTAAGAACCTAAACACCTTGAGACTAGTCGAAATTCCCATGGTGGTTGATATGTCTTCAATGCTAGACTTTCAAATCAATCCACATCGTGGATGGATTAAGCAGTAAGTATACACTACACGACCACGTACTCTATAGAATCACGTCATATATGTGCAGATTATATCTCTCTCTCTCAATCAACACAGGGAGCTTACTACAGATCTACAATCACGAATTTAGCAAGCAGGTTTGGGCAGGAACGGTTCAATGAAGTCACGCGCTTCTGAGATCCGGGCGTACACACCAGGGAGGCCAGGGCGAGCGCAGCCAATACCCCAGCTGGTCACACCGGCCAAGTACTCGATGCCGTTGCGGGTGACAGTCAACGGTCCGCCCGAGTCGCCTTGGCAGGTGTCCTTGTCGGCACCGCCGGCACAGAGCATGGACGGCGTGATAGTGTAGTTGTATGGGGCGACGGCCTTTTGGCAATTGGCGTTGGACCAGATAGGTACATCCGCTTCGAGCAAGACGGGGGATTGCAACCCGCCTAACTGGGCGTTGCCGAAGCCTCGAATCCACGAGACAATCCCGGGGGCGACAGACGCGTCTTGGTCCCAGTTGATCTTGACGGGGGGGAACGACGACGCGGTTTCCAGTTCGAGCACGGCAAAGTCGTAGTCGTAGCGAGTGGCCTTGTTGTACTTGGGGTGCACGGTGCGCTTGACAATCTTGATGCGTTCACCGTCCTTAGTGCCATTCAAGTAGTGCGACCCGACAGACGCATACACAGTCATGACAGGCGAGCAGTGGGCCGCCGTGACCAGTATCTTGGGGGCAACCAACGACGCACCGCAGCTCGCCGCTCCTGCTGCGGTGTAGCGAAGGCCGGTGACGTACGTGTACTTGCCGATGGGCACTTCGGTGCCGTTGACGATTTCAATTTGAGCAACCGCGGAGGCGGCAACGGCAGCGAGGGCGACGAACTTGACCATGGCAACGTGAAATGGAAAATGAAGTCGGAAGCGTGATGATGAACGAGGGACAAAGCTTGACGTGGAGCGCAGCACAGCGTGTCATTCTAGCGTGATTGGATGGTTCGTATTAGGGAAACCATCATCTCCGTATTGTAGCCTGTTCACTACGTTGTACCCAATTGGCAGCTCACGAATTGATAATATTTCAACGATATTATCATGGAATTCACCAACAACCCGACCCTGACTAACGTTAAGTACATTGTTTGGCGTGACAAAGCAATTGCAACTACCCAAGGGCCCTGGGACCTCGGAACCCCAGCTCTGGTAGCTAAATATACTGTTTATTCTTCTTCGGGGTGTAGTGACTGGCAGCCGAACCCCTAGCAACGAGTGTGCGTTGTTATTTAATGAGAGAATTGGTCGTACTGTACCACGATGTATAATCCCACTATATTATTTAGAAACAGGTTTAGTGGATGCAAGTTCTACTGAGTACTACGGTAGTAACAAGTAACATGCATTCATTGATTAACACTTGATTGTCTAGCTTGCACTAGTACAGTACTCGTATACTAAGCATAATGCGGCCTCGACGCCGTTGGTTCACAATTCAAAGCAAGCTTATCCATACTGTAACGACCGTACTGTACAGTAAGCTTACCTGCACAGTATTTACATGAAAATTGCCGGGTCGTACAGTAATGGGATTTATCTTGCACCACGGAATTGTTTAGAAAAGGGGGTTGTGATGCGTTCGAATCTGAAGTGTTCCTTTTCGGTATTGGACTTCATAGCAAGTTGGATTATTTAGAGGCTTCAGAAAAACGTAGGTACCACGAATGCCAAAGGGTGATTCTTGTCCACCAAGTGTCAATTGCACCTCCTACTGTACGTACTGTATATGTCGGACATTGGCCTCGTCAATTTATAGCAGTCTACATCGCTTGTAGCAGCAGTGGTTCTACTGTATACAGTACTAGTAGTACTCCGGAGTACTCCGGAGTAGTATGGTACAGCAGGATACTGATACAACGAAAAAATTACATCAGCTTACTGTACTACTACGAAGTACGGTTCTACTCCCTCCGTCCCACAATATCAGAATTTTGATACTGTATATGGCTTCTCGAAAAAAAATACATTTCACTGCCAAAGATAATGATTCATTTTTGGAGGTGTAACGGTACAAAATTGTCTCACAGGAAATGAAAAACGCTCAACAAATCTGAATACCCTTGACTGAAACCATTCATACTAATAAACTCTAGTTAGATGAGGCATATGTTTTGTACTCTGACCACCTCAACTCGTACTAGGGGTTAAGCATTATACTTCGAAGTATGTGCACGCGGGGGTAGGACGAAGTCCCGGGGTTACAGGGTTACGGGAAGAAAATTGCTTGAACGGTTTTCAGTCTATGCTGAACGGAACGTTTTCCCATAGTTTCCCTTGTTCGCCTCCGTCAAATGAGGACGAATCGCATTACAGTAGAATGCGCACATCCTCGCTTACAGTAGTCGACAGCTGCGAGGGGGCTTCTGATAATATGTATCGATTATGAAAGGATTTTTCTCAGATTTTCACTTATTTTTATAGAATGATTTTCACTTATTTTTATAGAATGAAAAACGCGTTTATTAGATATGGAATTATATTATATAATACTTTGAAAAATAACTCATGTTGAAACTTTGCAACATCGCTTTAACAAGAATATCAACATTTAAGATGTGTTTAATTGCTCACTTTGTAGCTTGACTTGGCCTGTGAGCTACAATGTTCATATTAACTGTTTATCGCTAGCATTTATGCAGCAATAATTATTCCCAAAGGCCCCCTCACAGCTGTCGACCACTGTTATGAGCAGCTGCAGCTACTGTACACATGTCACGAGTAGGAGTATTTGGTGCGTGCAATATACTTACGAACAATCTAGGAATCAATCGTGGATCACTCCACCGATACCTCAAACTAGCGTTTCACGAAGGATGGCTTCACTCTCGTCGTTTGTCAGGCCCCGCCTTCCAGCTCCCATTTTAAGTGACATGGTGATGAACGTATGGCTAAGAAAGATGGTCTTATATAGATTTATGTATTGAAATTTTGAGCTTTAAAATTGGTTACGCTATGGTACGAATCATTTCTCGCGGTCCAGGTACATCATGTTAGAGCTCGTGGTGCGCTGTTTCTCGTAGACCAATCTGAACTATTTAATCCGCTCTGGAGCGGGGTGCAGACACATTTGAATTTTCCCTACAAATATAATGACGAGACATGTACACCCTCCCCAAGGTCGAGCCATTATTGTGGGAGGGAGTACTATTTTACGTGTAATATTACTAGTATTTCGTTGCTAATACATACAGTACTAGTACAGTATAGAACGTGGACAGTTGGAACTGGCCGACATTCCTGTCCATGGTGGATATATACAGGGAACGACGGTTGAATAGCTAGCTCCGCACAATCATGCTGTGATTTGTCAGGCTGCCTGTTCGATTTGACCAATTGTGGGTAATCTTAGGTAGGTAATAATATAATGGAGTTCGCCATGAAGAATAGAAACAAAATACTATGTATTAATGGTTATTGGTACATACGGTTTTGTCGTCTACATTTAGTACTACTTTGGATTTCGCTTCCACAGTTTTCACAATCACATGTTATTCGAGCGATGTGTTGCAAATGCGTTACACCTGCAAGTCTAAACGATGTGCAAATATTTGATGACCAATAATATGTGACAAGAACAATCAAAATTAATTAAACTGATACTTTAATCAAGTCATGTTTAACAATAAATAGAAAACGGATTGGGTCGATGGACCAGCCATAGGGTCACTCAGGACCCCCCCCCAATTTCAAGCTTGAACAGATGGACCAAGAGCCCCGCAATGCTCACTCCCAGCATGCCCGTGTGTCCGTATATAAAATGCGTGAAAACTAATCGTACCGGTCATTGCAATTGGACCCCACTTCAAATCGAGTCATGGACACAATTTTTCCTTACAAATTTGAAGTAAAAAAACATTCATTAGATACAATCATTCCTGTATCCTACTCCGATTTCGGTAACGCCTTGATGAAACTTGCACGCACTTCAGGCCCAGTGATCATATCCCACGCTTTGATGGCTCGTTCAATCATACTGTAACAATGCGCTTCTCTTTAGCTGTAGTTGCTGTGCTTGGCGACAAAACCCACAAATCACGCACGTGTTGCTTGAAAGTCCCCATTATACACGTCCAGTGGCTGACAATGTGTGGTAGTGCTAGGTGGGAGCAGACACAACTCAGAGCCAAGCTCATCTTTCACGATGCATTCGCTCTCCTCGCTAACATGTCGCTGTCAAAGTAGTCGACCAGAAGGATGGACGGGTTTTCAATGCTCTGGCTCAGCACTTCACGCAGGTAGTACTTCCAAACGGAGCCGTTCATCCACGCCTTCTTCTGCATCGCATAATAGTGTCCCGCAGAGTAGTCGTCGAACTCATTGGTCTCGATGCCACCACCGATTCACCACGAATGACGAAGAGAATCGGAACCTTGAAACCATCACGGCGAACCGTCAGCAAAGCGGTCATGCGGTATGAGTGACTCTCGGAGTTGGCCACGTAGCTTCCGCCACTACGGATGGCACATATGGTACTCGGGCACATGTCATAGTACATCCCGGTTTCATCCGCATTGTAGACACATCCCCAGTCGACATCCGGGTACTCCCTCTTGGAACTTCTTGCCAAAAGCAAGCCTCGTGAGTTCGAGGTCATCTTGGGTCTTTTTCTTTCGGTAGATCCGTTGTTTTGAGAACCCATGGCGGCCAGCAAAGTGCTGAAGCAAGCGCAGAAGCGACTGGTAACCGGTCTTTCGGGTGGCCATGTAGTTTTCAATCCACGCCATGTGGTCCAGCGGTAAGAACTGCATCATGTGGGCCGATGTCACCGCCAACTCTTGGCGCCGGAGGTCTTTCATGTGGGTCACAAGTGCGTGAGCGTCAGGTAAGATCAGTACCACACCATTGTTGCCCGTGTTGCGCTTGCGCGCCTCGGAACTTTGAACTGGGACAGCTTGGCCTGGTCATGGATCCATTCACGCACACTCCTTTTGTTATATCCCAGAAGGAAAGCAGCCTCCCTCACGCTTGACGTTGCGGCGATGGTCATAGCATTCAGCTTCTGGGCTATTGTTGGTCGTGCTCGCCGTTTGATACAGTGCGGCTGTACGAGCACCAGCTCAGTAGCCATAAGAAGAGTTGATGAAGTTGCAGAGGTTGATGGCGGTCTTTAAAAGTGCCGCAATTTGTTGCAGCCAATCATATGTCAGTATTTTTGTTCCAAAGTTTTGATTGGTAAGTAATGACCGTGTGTACTACGAAAACTGCGCGGCGCTATTCAACGTCGTTCCCTGTAGTACTTACTAGCTTAGAGCATCCCCACCGGCTGATGTAGAAATGTAAAAATCTTCAAAGTACATCACTACATCAGCAAAATTTACATTTTTCAGACTGGCTTGGCCGTAGCCTTAGCTTTCAATTCCTTCTTGCCTAATCAAACGACATCAGTGCCAGATAGACATTTGCCATTTGATTTCAATTCCCAACTAACAGCATGCTGATAGTATGGTTGATTATCTTACCAAGGATACCATGGACGTAGATTCACGTTTTACACAAGTACGACACAAACATCCCATTATATAATGGAAATACTATCTACATAAAAAGGATTTTTCGCAGGTAGGTCAGATATAGTTTCACACGAAGTTCACTACGCAAGTACTTGAAGTACTGGCCACATTTGCATTTCATTGGCTGTAATTATTCGATTTCTCTCAATATCCAATATTTATGATATTTCACTGGTTTACAATAGCTTTAAGCGCTGATTTTAAACCAATATTTTGCGAAAATTCATGCAATTCCCTTTCAAACACTGTATCCTTCACCAAATTGAGTGAGGGTTCGATTGTCTGTGTCAATTCAAAGTAAATGTCGGCAGTAACCTGGAACAGAGGAAGTACGCAGTAAAAACTACAGTGCACTGCTTGAGTAGTGAGCGCTAAGGAAACCGCAGGGAGCAACTTAATGTCGGGGTAGGCACGGTGTGCAATGCCTCCACGTGTGTGTTGCAGTGCACTTCGTCAGTCCGTCACTTTGGACCCACTCAGATTGCTATTTTATCCTAACACTGAGAAGAACATGTATGGACATAAACATAGAGCAGAGCATGGACATGAACACCGAGAAGAACATGCATGACATGAATGTACACCTTGCATCCTTCAACACAATTCTCGAATGACGCCATGCCATTCGAGCATTGTATTGGAGGATAATTATATACCAATATATAACCAATGGAATAGTTGTGTCATTCATTGCCTTTGAAAGTAGTGTTATCTGACTACACGGGACATAATATGGCTGGTTTGTGAATTGCAATATCACAACAACAATATTTAACCGAATAGAATAGTTGCGTCTTAGTTATTGTGTTTTCCTGTTGAAAACTGAGTTTTCTGACTGCTCTGGACGAAATATATCGGGTTACTTATATATGTACAGTACTCGAAACAAACATATGGCAGGTCAGTGGACATTTCTACTTGGTTTAAGTATCGCATTTAAGTGGGAGTGCCGTTCCTCCTACACGACCAAATGACTTGACATTCGTATTGGAAATGACATCATCACTTCCACAACCTCATTGCTGTTTGTTGAAATATTGTCTACTAACACTTTTCATTCATACATGACAACCTTGACTCTTTGGTCGTCATTTCTGAAAGCACATCATTAAATTCGGCGATTTCTGATCCAAAATGTCCAAAGGCATTTGAAAAGTGTAAATATGGCAATCTGGGCCATTCGTCGAGCGATCACCATCAGGCAAATCAGATTTCATTTTAAAAACGACGTCATTTGAAATTTCACCATAGTTAAAAACAAATGACACTTTTTGACCCTTACAAACGCGAGCTTAAAAAGCTACATTAATGAGAAGAGTAGTTTAGGTAAATAGTATATACTACCTGTGCTATGTACAGTAACTTAAGAAGTTATGAATAACGACATTTACGTACGCGGGTTGCATCCCTCTCAAACAACAAAAGGAGCTTAGCTTACTACACATGTACAACGACGAATTTAGCAAGCAGGTTTGGGCAGGAACGGTTCAATGAAGTCACGCGCTTCCGAGATCCGGGCGTACACACCCGGGAGGCCAGGGTTCGCGCAGCCAATGCCCCAGCTGGTCACACCGGCCAAGTACTCGATGCCGTTGCGGGTAACAGTCAACGGTCCACCCGAGTCGCCTTGGCACGTGTCCTTGAATCCCCCGCCAGCACAGATCATGGAGGCCGTGATGTTGTAATTGTAGGCGGACAAGGCCTTTTGACAGGCAGCGTTCGAGTAGATGGGGACATCGGCTTCGAGCAAGACGGGGGATTGTGATCCGCCCGACTTGGTCGTGCGCACCCACGACACAACGCCCGGGGCGGAGAAGTGGTCTTCGTCCCAGTTGAGCTTGATGGGCGGGAACGATGACGCGGTCTCCAATTCGAACACGGCAATGTCGTAGTCGAAGCGAGTGGCCTTGTTGTACTTAGGGTGCACAGTGCGCTTGACGATCTTGATGCGCTCGCCATCCTTGGTGCCGTTCAAGTAGTGCGACCCAATAGAGGCAAACGTGGCCCACGCAGACGACGAGCAATGGGCCGCCGTGATCAGGATCTTGGGGGCCACCAACGACGCGCCGCATCCGGACGAGCCGGTTTCAGTGCGGCGGAGACCAGTCACATAAGGGTACTTGCCGATGGTTGTTTAGAAATGGGAATTGTGAGCGGGCGTCTGAATCCGAAGTGTTTATTTTGTACTAGTATATTGGCATTGGACTTGATCGGTGATCGGTTATCAAGAGGTCAACGCAGGTATGTACCGTCAATTCTGAAAGGTGATTCTTGTCGACCATCCAATTATCGATATCAGCTGCTACTGTATGTGTTCGGCCAATGGCATTGTCTATTTATAGCAGTCTACACCAGATTCCATCATACCAACAGCAGTTCTATTGCTACAGAGTTCCTTCGAGCATATACGTACACTCTGTAGTAGACCTCTAACTCAGAGAGTGAAGTACTGACTGAACAGTTACTACTTTATCATATAATCAGCATTCAAAAATTATAGAGATGCTATGACAATTTACCAATCCAAAAGTAGTTCAGGTATTTCCAATGGTTAAAACCTATTCTAACCTATTTTGATTACTTGTTAAGGTAAATTTATAACAAAAAGCCCCAATTTAACCCATCACAATTTAACCCATCACAATTTAACCCATCACAATTTGTTAAAACCACATAGGAATTATCCAAACCAAGTACACAATGCCTAACGGAAACAATATAGGGAATAATCTTAAAAGAACAATCTACTGCTACTTTCATTTTCGCTGTTGGATCCCAAATCTGTGTCGCTTCCGCCCGCATCACCAGCAGCCATTTAGCTTTCTGCTGCCATGATCAACGACAGCCTGGCCTTCCGTTTCGATCGATAAGTACGTGCCGAGGACTTCTTACCCTTGACGGTCTTCGTTCCAATAGCGTTCAAGCGGTTCACGTACTAACGTTCACGTCGCCATCGTCCGCACGAAGTGGATGCATGCGGATGTGCACGTTCGTCATCGCCACACAGGTTCGGAACAAAACATCATAGTTCTGACGTGTCCAACGGTAGCAGTCACTGCATATGGACCATAGCGTCTTCAGGCGCCCAATGAAATTCTCGACAATGACGCGGTCCGTCGCGATGCGGTCGTTGGTTTGTATGTCGTCCATCGTGAGGATTCCTCCGGCTGGTTTCTTGATGGGAATGACTGCCCGAAGGTCTCCTTAGATGCCTTGGTAGCCCCTGTCAGTGAGTACGGCCCACTGCCGTGTTGCATGGTCGGGCTCATCGATGCCATCTTCGTTCGCTTGCTTGGTAAGGCTGGCCATGTGAAAATCCAGGTTTTCATCAAAGATTGTCTTGTCTGACACACTCCCCTTGTAGTGCTTGGTGCAATTGATCGCAAAGCCGTTGGGCAAGACGGACAACTCAACTTTGTGACCGTACAATGAGTGTTTCCCACTGTAGTACACATTCTTGTCGGCATAGCTGTCGGGCGGAACGTTGGTCTGCTGGAAGGTCACGTCTGTTGCGTAGCACGCGTAGGGGTAGTTGGCAAACCGCTGCCCACTTGTAGAAAGCAGAAGCATAGTCCATTTGTCGGCCAGTGCGTTGACATTCTTACGCATGACAAAAGGATGGAGCACTCTGACAAAGTTCATCACCCGCTTCTGGAAAGTCGGGCTTGCTTCCTTGAAGATGGTTGCCACAATGTCCCATGAACCGCCAGTTTTCATGGTTGTCAGCAGCATGACGAGCATGTCTCGATTCGAGACGTCGCACTTCCGACCGGACCCAACATTCCACGACTTGTTGACGTACATACGTATGTCCGCCCACAGTACGTTGAACTCAGACGGACTGAAGTACGTCATCGTCATGATGCCATCGCCCCCCCTGGCGTTGAAGAAGGCGTCAAACACAGGCGACGCAGAGTCCAGATCGTCATCTGGTTAATCCTCTCGAACAGTCGAGTATCGTGAGCGTTTTGCTCGGCGCTGTTGGTCAAGACTCTCGAGTAGAGCCACCCTTTGATTGATGTTTCGAACCGTCAGTTGGGATCGATGTGTTGCTCTGGGGGGCATGGTGGTTATTGGGCAATGAGTGGTTGGCTGCTAGGCCTGTGTGTGTGGTGTGGTGGTTGGCCTCGAGGTCTGTGTTTGTGGTGTGATGGTTGGCTTTGAAAGAATTACTTGCATCTGATAGTTTATTTTAGTTGCTTTATGAGAGTTTTTGTGGCCAACCAACGCTCATGTAAACGATGGAGTGATTTTCGAAAACAGTGAATGACTGACAAACGATTGACTGTGAACGAGAAGATCTAACCAATTCTCTCGTAATGAATCCATGCTAAATGATCCGGTTATATACTATCATCTTGATCAATAGCCAGTCATAAAAATCCTTCCAAGAACGCATAATTGTTCTAGTAAAGTGTACAGTCACTGGTTAAAATATTAAACTATAATCAAGAGGTCTAGTAGTTGGATGGCAGGCACGGAATTGGGAGGGAGTCATATGGACAAAACGCCTGTTGAAAAAGTCAAGTGGTGAGAGTGGTTTGGGCAGGCCTCCTAAAATTGTCGTTTACGACGAAATAAACAAATTAGTTTATTTTGTCGTCCTCGCCAGTGTTAGTTTGTCGTCTTACACATAAAGGCGGTTTAAGGTGCCAAAAACGTCCATTTTAAGGTGCCAAAAGGGATCGTCGTGATGTTTATACTACTGGCATCATCGTTTTCTGCTTGGCCTGGACGACACCTTCCAGGGACAGATACATCCGTGCGATTCTCGTCCATCTCCCATGTGAGGATGGAGATATCGCTCTCGTCAGCGACGGTATTGGCGAAGCAGAGGTGGCCAGGCGGCCACTGAAGGCGCACAGGTGGTTACACTTCCCAGGACAGACGCTCCAGGCGTCGTCGAAGATTGTGTTCTAGTCGTGCGAGTCAATGGCTGGGCGCGGAATCTCGTCGTTGTGATAATACTTCTTCAGTGCCTCGAGCTGATCGATCTCCTCATCTAGTGCGGTGTGAGCACGTCGTACCCACACGCCATGTAGCACCGGCGGTGCGTCGGTTTCCAGCGGATTATTGCTATCATCACGATCGGTACGAAGCCCCTGATCACCGTGATGGTGTACTCGACAATTTCGCGGACGACGACGACTTGCTCGTCCGGGTTCAGCTTGTCGTAGCACTTCCTGGCAAATGAAGAATCGAGTCGACCAAGATGGGCATCGAATCAAACGACTCGTGCTCCTCGTCGTTGAACTCGCCCTGGTCCACGATCGCGACGTTGAGCATATCTGTCACCGTGCCGACCTGCGCGTAGATGTGCAACGCCTACTGCGCGATGCGCAGGGACCGGCTCGGCAGAATGGCGAACGTGATGTTGACGACATCGATGATCGGGGCGATGCAGAACGTCATGAGCCACCGTTCGCAGGTCGCGCGTTGTCCGGACGTTTCTCAACGCTGAACTCCATCGGCTCTAGGCGGTTGCTCTTCTGGATCGTGAGTAGGCGGCCGAGGTGGGTCCACTGGTTTGACTGCTTGGGACACTGACGTTCATGCGCTTCGTGAGGTTGGTCTGCTGATACATGAAGATCGCGAAGGGCCGGTGAATTTGATTCACGTGCCATCTGCCACGCACTCCGTGGCCTGCTTGACGACTAGATCGATTTGGTGCGGTGCGCACCAGATCCGGAGAACTCGGTTCTCGGCGGTCGCTACCATACGCGTGACATCCTGAAAGGGTGTGTTCGCCTTCTTCTTGGGCGGCATGAGGTTGCTTGTGCTGTGTAAGGCCCGTGGAATCACGTCCTCAAACTGTATCAGAGCTTTCTCTGCTGAATTAAAAAAAACCTAATTTTTCGTCCCACTAGGCACGGCAGAGACAACGGCCATCAGCGAGCGCAGCAAGCACATCGAAGTGCGGCACCATTGGATTCGCCAAGTCATTGTAGCTGGCCGCCTGAGCGTCCACCACGTTGGTAGAGCCGACCAACTCGCCGACGCACTCACTGAGATACCGACCCGGCACTCAATCGACAACTTCAAGACCCCCAGGTCCCCCCAATCAGGATCAAGGAATCAAAAGGTCGACCAATCAAGGCGCGTCGTGTGCTCGTTCTACTGGCACTTCTCGTCCTCAGGTATCAACATAGGCGAGTGTTGAGGAATGTTGGTCCCATGACCCATACTCGATCATGCCAGCCCCTCCACCATATGTATCACACATACAAGAACCAAGACAGAGACGTCAAGGACTACAGAGTCCATTCAATAGGCTAGACTAACCACCTAATCACTTTTTGGTATTTCCAAGGCTTAACCAGCCTCGGTCGATACTCCTCGCAACATGACCGATGTACTAACTAGATTTGCTTTGCAGGTACCTTATTCACAACTAACACAGTGATAACGAGAGGAGCTGATACAGTATATATACTAGAGGACTAGCCCGTCGTTGTTGCTCACATCAACGATGACCAAATCCATTTCTGCTAGTAAGGCAAGACAAGCATTCTAGAGTCCTCAACCATGCCAGCAGTTGAGCTAGCAATTTGACGTAGCCCTGTGATACTCCTTTGTATTAGTATGCGTTATGTGTGTGCAATGTGACTTTGCGTGAAAGTTAAGAAGTAAAACGTACAGCTGTGTGTGGAGCTCAACGACAAGTCATTCGTGTAAATGCTAGCAATTGGGTCAGAGTGGCGGTAAAATCCACACCTAAAAGTACAGGTTTCAGCCACTATGTGCGACTTGCTCATAGTGCACGTAAATCGCTCCAGCTGTATCGAATTGCAACCCCTACATCGTTTATAACCCCCCACGGCCTCCTGTCCCCTCCACAACGATTGTGCTTGTAGCTTATCTACATGTGAAAGCACACAACCACCATTCTACGAGGTTAGAGCCACCATTCACGACATCATGACTAGCTTATAGTGTATTAAGATCGCCAGGATAGCAGAGACCGCAACCCCTACACCTCTACAGCCCTTAAGTATCCCCCCTTCCCCTCACAATATTCGACAAATGATATGAGTGAGCACAGTATGCATTCTAAGACACACAGTGTGCTAGGTAATTGGGCTGGGGGGATGCTACAAGTCGAATATTGTGAGGGGAAGGGGGGATACTTAAGGGCTGTAGAGGTGTAGGGGTTGTGGTCTCTGCTATCCTAGCGATCTTAATACACTATACGCTAGTCATGATGTCGTGAATGATGGCCTAACCTCGTAGAATGGTGGTTGTGTGCTTTCACATGTAGATAAGCTACAAGCACAATCGTTGTGGAGGGGACTGGAGGTGTTGTATCTCAACCACTTCAAAACCAAAACGCTGGAATATTCAAAGGTAAAAGGCGAAGTGAGTGACTACGAGCCACTCAAACTACCTAAACTCTCAGACCCGATAAAGGGGTCATATACACTCTACCAATCCATATGGTACTCCAACCACCAAAAGTACCGACCAATGGACGGCAAGGAGCAGGCACCACAGGTCTACTCCTTTCCGTCTCAGTAATTCGACCCGAATACATCACTTCCCCCACGAGTTACTTAACCTCATAAGCAACGGCCATCTTCTTGATTACGGCGGACTTGACCGCCTTGCAGAAGGTCTTGAACATCACGGGTATATCGGCGAAGATGTTGTCGGCGGGCTCCCACGAGTTCTCCACGTCTTGGATCCACGGCACTTGATTAACAGCTCGTAAGCGTTGGTCATGGGGACGTACCGCGCGTCCACCAAATCCTCTAGACCTCGAAGCCTTCTGAGTTGTGGGCGACGTGGGCCAGCAGCTCGGACGTCATGTCCAAGTCACAGTCCGCGTCGAATTTCAGGCGGCTGGCGTGGACGGGGCGAACATCGTGAGTCAGCAGGTTCTCGACGTCGTACACCCAGTTGATGGTCACCTCGGTGACGACGGCCGGGCCGCACCACTTGGTCCGCAACTTCTGGCGCAAGTGCGCCCATACGTCCTGGTAGAGGACATAGTCCCCCACAACGAACTGAGCCATCTGCACGCCCTTCTTGTTATCGTGGTACTGCCGCGAGCGGTCTCGCTTCCTTGCGTTTTCTACCGACATCTGTTTGTGCATTTCTTCCAGCGCTATCTGAGCCGCGGCAATGTTCTCGCGTTGACCTTCTTCCACCTCGGCCAGCGTGGCCAATATGAGCTGATCCGGCATCGTTATCGTGTCAGCCGGCGACATTGCCGGACGGCCAGACATGGCGGTCACGGGGGCCATACCGCCGAGGGATGGTGAAGGCAGCTGGTTGAGCACGAGCATGATGACGAGGTGGGCCTCGGGCCACTGGTCGAGCGCCATGCGCCACTGGCTCAGACATGCCCGGAATAGACGCAGCAACTGGCGCATCACGACCTCCACTGTGCCATTCGCCCATGGGCAGCGGGCAGTCGTGAAGTGATGATGAGCCCCCAGCACGTGCTGGAGCTCCGCGATAACTTGGTTCTTGAAATGGGTCCCCTGGTCGGAGACCCACTCGTAGCACACGCCGAACACGATGAATCACTACATGAGGCAGTCCTTGAAGAACGTCGCCGTGGCCTCAGGAGCCGGGAACAACCAAACCATCTTGCTGGCGTCACAATTGACTACCAACAGGTACTTGTCGCCTGTCTTGGAGGCGCCTATGAAGACAAAGTCCCTATGAATCAGTCCATTGGGTGCGGTCGAGTGGAGGGCCCCACCAATCGGACGCGGCGCACCGCCAGATGCACTGGCACAATGTAGGCACCGACGCACAAAAAATTCGACATCGCCCTTCATGCCGGTCCACTGGCAGAACGACTCCAGGCTGGCCAACGTGGCCTTGGCCGTGCGGTGGCCGGCCAAACTTGCATGGGCACACACGCACAGCCGCAGCTGCAACTCGCGGCGGCGACGGGCACCCAGATCACATCGTCGACAAGACGTAGAGGCCACGCCTGGCCAGACGCCAGCACCACCAGGTGGACGGCGTCCAGGCTCTTGGTCATTCTCGACAAGACGTCGTCGGGGGCGACCACCTGGGCTTCGGCGATGGACACAAATGTTGGCCAAACAAACTTTTCGTCCCGCAACGGCGAGAAGCCGTGGCTGCTGGCTGATGGCACATATGCTGGGGAGGGTAGATCCCCAAGCGCGACAGCAGGTCAGCCCAGACGTTGACTTCGCCGGGGATGTCATGGATGACATAACTGTAGCCCATCAGCAGAGGGCCCACCGTTCCAAGTTTTGGGCCGTGTACTTGGGCACAGATGCCACAAAAATGTTGGGCTAAAAATAAATTTCAGGTTGCGATGATCGGTGTACAAATTGAAACCGGCGGCGGGATGGAGGAGGTAGTTCGCTCGGACCAACGTCTCAACAATTGCATACGCCTCCTTTTCCACAATTGCACACCGACCAGCTGCACCGGTGAAGGTGCCGCTCAGGAACATGAGCGGCTGGTGGTTCTAGGCGTCAATCGGCCGGTGCAACTGGTCGGGCGGCACTTGCGTGATCACAGATCCCCAGTGGCCTTCCGACGCGACAGCAAACACACAAAGTCGCTGCTGGGGGTCCGGGTGACACAGCTCCACCACGTTCCCAAGCACAGCCTTGGTCTTGGCCAAACAATCCTCGTGCACGACCGACCAGCCGACGTCCTCAAACAGCACGGCCGCAGCGGCCTGCTTGGTCCTCTTACCGCCACCAGCGGCAAACACCCGCTCCAGCATCTCGGTCAACGGCTGCACCAGCACGTTGTACCCGGGGATGCTCATGCGCATC
>NW_009798304.1:514197-515451 GCF_000520075.1 Aphanomyces astaci | reverse complement strand
GCCACCTCGTTAGAGCTCCTTACGAGCCTGTTTGCGTCGGCAAGACTCCTCGACCAAGGTCTCAAGGCTGGGGCACCCCTTTCAAGTACGACAAGAAGTGCCCCGAGTATCATTGTGACGTTTATTGGAGTTTTTTCACGGGTAGAAACTGGAGGCGCGCGCGTCGTCCAACTCAAGAGGTAACTTTGCAATTCACCTCGCATTGACCTGATGGCCAACATTCTTGCTTTCCTCACTGTGTTTACCGCGACCGTGAACCAAACCGACGACCGCCAGCTCCAAACGGCCTCATATTTTTGCTGGAAGGCAACGCGGACACGCGGTGTTGGTCGTGTGCCGGAATCGTGCGCCGCCGGACAAAAGCGCCTGGGTCTGCTGTGCTATGACAGTCTGCTGTGCTATGACAAGTGTCCAGTGGGCACGACCCGCAAAGGCCTCGACTGCCACTCGATCTGCCCCGCTGGGCTCGCCGACCAAGGACTGTTTTGCCGCAACAGTGAATACGGCCTGGGGGTTGGGTACCCATGGAAGTTTGGCGACTCGCTCAACGACAGCGGCATGTTCCAACGCTGCCAAATGGACCACGGGCAGGACAAGTGCGAAAAATGGGGGTTGGTTGTGTGCCCCAAGTGCTTGCCAGGCTACACTTTGGTTGGTTGATGTATCTCTCGACCTAATTCCCAAATGCGGGTCCCTTGGCTGGGGCGGCGGGTTGGACTTGTCATGTGCCAAGGAAATCACGGTTAGGGCACCCAGGCCAGTAGTACGTACTTCGAAGTCGTAAATATGAGCCCGGTGGTCGTCGGTTTGGTTCACGGTCTCACTGACCATGGCGGCAAGCGCAGTGAGGAAAGGAAGAATGTTAGCCATCACGTCAAGGCGAGGTAAATTGCAAAGTTACGTCTTCGTTGAATGACGCGCGCTTCCAGTTTGTTAGATATGAGTACTTTACTTTTAGTAGTAGTACTATATTATTATGGAATTACACTTGAACTGATCATGTGAATGAGTACAGTGTATTGTGACAAACAACATCACGTTGAAGTCGCAGTATTGCATATTATGGGCTAGGATGGTCGGCGGTTTGAGGTTCCTCACGTTTACCCCGAACTGAGCTCATCTATTGTGTGGATAGTTAACCCCGAACTGAGCTCATCTATTGTGTGGATAGTTAGCTAGCTGTACAGTCCGCCCAAAAACTATAGACGCACCCAATATTTTTGTAACTTTATGACAAAAATTTCAAATGCTGTA
>NW_009798304.1:508107-510146 GCF_000520075.1 Aphanomyces astaci | reverse complement strand
TGCACCCTAATTAGTGCGTCTACAGTTTCTGGTCACTTTGATTTTTGAAAAATTGATTTTTCTCAGGAAGGATTTGTCCTTGATTAAAATCCTATTTAGGACTTCTTGGTGAAATGGTATCAAAGCGACAGGTACTTTGTGAATGAGTATCAAAGAGACAGGTACTTTGTGAATGAGTATCAAAGAGACAGGTACAAAAAGCAAGGTGAAATAGGCAATTTTGTATGGAGCGCAAGGTGAACCTGTTAGAATTCACCGAGTCCTGAATACCACATCACATGATCTTGCTCTCATACACAGCCTACAATTATCTCAAGGCTCCTTGCATCAACCGCCATCAATATATCGCAACAGGGCGTGATGAATCTACGCAGCGATTTTCGTGATTTCACCGCATCTGATTGGACAAAATTGGACAATTTTGAATTCGCAAGGTGACCTCCCTTGCGAATTCCAAATAGAGACAGACGCACGAAAAATGAAAATCATCAATACAAACTTGACGATATATTTAATTGAAACTATACAATTTCAGAATTATTTATGGAATTCGCAAGGTGGTCTCATTTCACCACTTGCCTACTGACCCAATGAAATTGGTCATCCCACATTCCACCGTCCAGCCCGTGTCGGTGCCGTACACCTCCCTGCCGGTGAGATTACGTGGTTGCGCGGGCGGTGGTGCAAGACGTCTTGGTGGCACCCATCGCAAGTGCTGAAGTGGCGGCTTTAGCACTTGCGTTTGCGATGGGTGCGACCAAGACCTCTTGCGCCACCGCGTTGGCCCACGAGAGCCACCACGACATTGCGACCCACCCTAGCGCACAACATAATGTTAGGTGTAAGGGGAAAACCACATTGGACATAGTCGGAGTGCACTCATCACTGCACAATTCTCTGGAGCAGTATCACACAAAGCTCTACAAAATTGGAAGTTCAAAATTGTAACCACTTCTGTCAGTGTTATAGCCAATCGTGTGTAAGCAACAAGGTGCGATGGACTCTGATTGAATATTAAAAAGGAGCAAGGTGGCTCACCTTATTAGAGTGAATACAACTTGTGCACATGCCAGACGTTACATTTAACTCACTTGCCATAGTACGTTCATTCACAAATAATGTTACCGAGATGTTTCAAGCCGACTTTTCGATGCTAATTGTTATAGTTAAAACGTTGGGACTTCAATGACATTTAAGTTATGTTAATCTAATACACCTTGCTGAATTGAAATTGGTGCAGTAATCATGGAAATCCCTTCCATCGAGTCCAACTTTGGACCTCAAGGAAAATTGATTATTCTGGGTGCGTAAAACAAGTGTTTTCATGTCAGGCTCAAATGCAGGTACTAGTATAAGGGACCCGTATTTGGTAGCTATTAATAGCTAGCTGTACAGTCCGGCCAAAAACTATAGACGCACCCAATATTTTTGTAACTTTATGAGAAAAATTTCAAATGCTGACTTGTTTGTTAATGAATGCGCAACCAATCTATTACTTTTTGATGCGGTTTAGTGCGAGAATGATGTGTAGATATTCTTCTAGCATCATTTAGTGACAAGTAGAATGCTTTAAATAGACTTGACATCGATTTGGAGTGCAAAAATGTTGTGGTCGAATTCGTCTGCAGGCAGGTTTTCGACTTTTGTAGTACTTTAAATATCAAATGCAACGGTTTTGAAGCATCTATTTACTGTTAACGTTAGTCGTCAAGCAATTCACTATAATGCTGAACCGAAATGGGGCTGAAATACGCTTTTTCCTGGACAAAAATCCACTCACTGGTGCACCCTAATTAGTGCGTCTACCTACAGTTTCTGGTCACTTTGATTTTTGAAAAATTGATTTTTCTCAGGAAGGATTTGTCCTTGATTAAAATCCTATTTAGGACTTCTTGGTGAAATGGTATCAAAGCGACAGGTACTTTGTGAATGAGTATCAAAGAGACAGGTACTTTGTGAATGGTATCAAAGAGACAGGTACAGAAAAGACGTACAGCATTTGAAATTTTTGTCATAATGTTACAAAAATATTGGGTGCG
>NW_009798304.1:502965-504473 GCF_000520075.1 Aphanomyces astaci | reverse complement strand
AGTTACCTCTTGAGTTGGACGACGCGCGCGCCTCCAGTTTCTACCCGTGAAAAAACTCCAATAAACGTCACAATGATACTCGGGGCACTTCTTGTCGTACTTGAAAGGGGTGCCCCAGCCTTGAGACCTTGGTCGAGGAGTCTTGCCGACGCAAACAGGCTCGTAAGGAGCTCTAACGAGGTGGCACAATGTTTTCGCTTTTGCGACATTTTGTTCCCACTCACACTAGTATCATTTCTTTGGCCAATTAACCAGCCAAAGCACATGCCGCACGAAATCGGCATTGCGTCGTGGAATACTACACCGTCGACCGTAATTAGTGTGGTCCACACTAATTTTCAACCTCGTCATGCAAATGTATCAGTGTGACTGGACTAGTTCGCCCATTGGTATCCTTGCCGTCTAGCTGCCGCTTCATCGCAATAGTCTAATTGAAATATTCCCTCGGCAACCTATCATAACACGTGCACAAGTAGTATATTTACTCTAATTGATACAAATATGCAAGTATAATTTTTCCCAGGATATACCCTCCGTGCACTTCGTGAGTCTTGCTTGGCACATTCGCAAAATCGCCATGACAACGGCGTTCAAAATGATCAATTCGCCGACCTCGGTGGTCGATGAGATGCTGCGTGGCTTGGTGCACTCGTCCCCGGATCTGTGCCTTGTCCCTGACTACCGAATCGTCCTGCATCGCGACTACAATGACCTCAAGCAGCGCCAAGTAACCCTGTTGTCTGGAGGTGGAAGCGGCCACGAGCCAGCTCATGCTGGATACATTGGACATGGCATGCTTACGGGGGTCATCTGCGGTGACGTATTTGCGTCCCCAAGTACCAAGCAGGTGTTGACTGCGATTCGGCTGGCTGCGGGTCCCCACGGGTGTTTGATTATCGTCAAGAACTACACAGTAAGCAAGCATTCAATGAAACCACCTTGATATTAACGCGATGTCAAGGGCGATCGACTGAACTTTGGCTTGGCTATCGAAACCGCCAAAGCAGAAGGACTCAACGTGGACATGGTCGTGATTGGAGACGACTTGGCAATCCCTGGTGCAGTAAGCTGACTGGACAAGTGTTTGACATGGACCTCTAGACGCCAAGGCGGGCCATCGCGGGTTGGCAGGCACGGTCTTTGTGCACAAGATTGCTGGAGCCATGGCCGCTCAAGGGTTCCCATTGGCCAAAATTGCAGAGCAACTGCAGCAACTTGTCATTGGAACGATGGGCGTGGCGTGGAACTCGTGCACACTGCCAGGTCAAAGCTCCAGGTTAGTGTGTAGTAGTATTCACTTCACCTACCATTTAATCGTAATAACCGACTTATATAGTCGCCATATTCAACCGCACGAGATGGAGATCGGGCTAGGAATCCACGGCGAGCCTGGCGCGAGGACCGTTAACCAGCTCCAGTCTCGAGCCACCGTGGCAGAATTGCTGACGACCGTACAAAAAGGCCTGGACATCACTCGTACGACCTGTCTCTGTTTATTCGATCCAAGA
>NW_009798304.1:492842-500082 GCF_000520075.1 Aphanomyces astaci | reverse complement strand
ATTCCAACGCCTCCTGGGCCATCGACATGGTCGGCGGGTTGCTCCCGAGGCTGTCCGCTAGCCGCGACGCCAAATCGCGCTCCGACGCCGCCACCTTTTTCGCGTCAAATTCCACTTGGTCGTAGCTTTTCTTGAGAGCCTTGAGGAGATCCCATCCTTCCACGACTTGGCTCAGCTTGGCTTCGTTTTGCTGAACCACGAGTCGGGTTTGTGTAAGATCCAGCTCGAGGGCGCGCGACTGCTTGTACAGGTCGTTGAGGACGTCGCTTCTCGCGGGTAAGTCCTTTTGGATGGCTTGGAGGCGGTGCCACGACGGCATGAGCGTTTCCGTCTGCTTCCACACTTCAAATGCTTGCTGCTCGAGTCGTTCCGCCTTGTGAATTTTCTCTTGGTTCTTCGAGTCGTCCATTTTGTCGGCCACGAGCTTGGAGAACACGGCCAACTCGTCGGGGGTCATGCCGCGGTGGCACAGCGGGCAGCAGTGTTCCTTTTCGCCCTTCTTCTTGTACGTTTTCAAGAACATGACGGCATTCTTGCGGCTCACCGTCTTGTCTTTGGCCTCCATGTACATGGTTTCCAGCTGGGCCACGGCCGTCTCGGGCTGCAGCAGCTGGTACGCCGAGAAGATTCGCTGCAGCTCCTGCATCGGTCCTAGCTCCAACTGGTCCAGTTCCTTGCGTAGCTTGGACACGGTGTTTTCTTCTTGCTGTTTCTTGAGATTCAATTCCGTGGCTTGGGCTTCGCAGCGCCGCAACGCATCGTGGCTCTCGTGGATAGTCCGTTTGCAGGTTTCAGCCAGCGCTTCGAGCGTATTCACATCCTGATCTAATGATGCTTCCGTGGGTTGGTGGGGCAAGAGATGCGCAAACTTGGGGTCGGTCAAGTTCTCGTGGACGCCGGCTTTTCGGGCACATACGTCGCGCCTCGAGTGCTCCAGAGCGCTCTCCTCCTTTTCAAAGCCGCGGAGGACGTTGACTTTGTCTTGGGCGATTTTCAAGTCGAACGAGAGCGAGTTGAGCTCCTTGTCGATTGCGACGGTCTCATCGCGAAGGCGCGACGTCGCGTGGCTGTCCTTGGACGCTTGCAGCTTGGCTTCCAACTCGGCCAATTTCGCTTCCAGCTGGGATAATTCTCGCTGGGATGACGTGGATTCGCTGGCGCTTCGTTGGTGGCCTTGGAGAAAGGTTATGACTTTGGCCTCTTCCTTCTGGACGTCGGCCATTTCAGCGTTCTTGTGGTCAATTTGTAGCGTGTATTGGTTTAATTGGGTTTCAAGCTTGTTGATCGTGGAATTCCACTGGTCCTGGACTTTGGTGCTGTCCTGCTCCATGGTTTTGAGCGCGGTCTCTTTGTCCAGCAGCGCTTCTTGAAAGCGGGCCCAGAATTGCCGCTGTTCTTGGCTCGTCGACAGCGACGGAAACGACCCAAACGCGTGCTTGCGGCCCATGTCGCACGCCAATTCGGCGCGGGCTTTGGCGGCCGTTCGCAGCCTTTCGATGGCTTTAAGCAGCAGCCCCTTGTTCACGCGAAGGTTGACGACTTTCTCGTTGATCGTGGCTTGGGTCGTCTGCAGCTGGGATTCGTGGGACCCGTGTTGTCGGTGGTTGTTCCTGGGGCAGGTGTGGCTTCCTCGTCCGCCGACTGAAACAGCGACGTGACAGTGCGTGGAGTCGATGCTTGATTCGAGAATGTCATGGCGTCACTCTGTGCCGGCAGAGGTCGAACTGGATGTCGCTTGTGTGGCTTGCTTGCGATGTGTTCCACGGGGATATGAGTCGGCCGCTTGAGCGATGGAAACAGCACGGTCGAGGAGTTGGCGTCCCATTGCGGCACCAAGCCAAGCCCGTTGGCGCGCCGTCCGTCGCGCTTCTTTCGCTTGTGTCGGGGAGATTTCGTGGCACCGCCTTTGAAGTGCATGTCGATGGCGGCCGCGGCGCCTTTTCGACGGATGACACAATCTTCCTCTCACAATACATATCATGTTTGAGAGGGTGTTTTTCGCGCACAAATAATGAACGCATTTTCCAAATTATCCGAGCACCAGCGCCTAACATGTCATCCATCGACAAACTCTCGATCCGAGGAATCCGAAGCTTCAGTCCTGGGCGCGATGAGTCCATCGACTTCAATCAACCTCTCACGGTGATCCTTGGCGCGAATGGTATGTATGTGTATGACAAACGGCATGGAGAAGGACGACGATCCTACGTCCCACATGTGTAGGTTGCGGCAAAACGACCATTATCGAGTGTCTTAAGATCAGCTGCACGGGACTGCTCCCTCCTGGTGCGCGATCGGGGCAAACCTTTGTCCATGACCCAAAGATTCGAGGTGACGTGGAAGTCAAGGGAAGCGTGCGTTTGCGCTTTACTAGTCGGGCGGGACAAACCATGGTGGTGCAACGGACGTATCGATTGCAGCAAAAGAAAAATGCCGTCACCTTTGCTGCCATGGATGGGGTGATTCGCATGGTAAACGAACACGGCGAAAAGGTCAGCATGAACCATAAGTGCAGCGATCTGGACAAGCACATTCCCAGTTTGCTCGGGGTGTCCAAAGCCGTTCTGGACAGTGTGATTTTTTGCCATCAAGAGGACTCAAATTGGCCGTTGCAAGAAGGTAAGGTGCTGAAAAGTCGCTTCGACGACATTTTCGAGTCGGCGCGGTACACGAAAGCGTTGGAGGCCATCCGAAAACTCAAGCTCGATCGCACCAGCCAGGGCAAAGATCTCAAGCGCGATTTGGACGTGATCAACGAGCAAGTGAAGCGGGCGCGGGAGCTGGAAGAACAGCTGGAAGTCCGTCAAACCAAGCTCGAAGCCCTCAAGCTGGACCAAAACGCCATGTCCGACAACATCGACGCCCTCGAGCGAAATGCGGCGGACGCGACCCACGACTTGGCCGAGTCGAGGTCGTTGCATGCCGAGCTGGTTCAAAAGGACAACGGGTTGGCGTCGATGCTCCAGGAGATTCAACGGAACTACCGCGTCAACCCCGAATTCAAGGAGATGAGCGAGTCCACGGCGCAGCTGACCGAATTGCTGGCCAACTATGACGTGATCGTTGCGACTAACAACCGTCAAGTGGAAATGATCGAGTCCCAAGAATCCCAGCTGCAGACGACCCAAGCCACGATCAACGAGAAAGTCGTCAACCTTCGCGTGAACAAGGGGCTGCTGCTTAAAGCCATCGAAAGGCTGCGAACGGCCGCCAAAGCCCGCGCCGAATTGGCGTGCGACATGGGCCGCAAGCACGCGTTTGGGTCGTTTCCGTCGCTGTCGACGAGCCAAGAACAGCGGCAATTCTGGGCCCGCTTTCAAGAAGCGCTGCTGGACAAAGAGACCGCGCTCAAAACCATGGAGCAGGACAGCACCAAAGTCCAGGACCAGTGGAATTCCACGATCAACAAGCTTGAAACCCAATTAAACCAATACACGCTACAAATTGACCACAAGAACGCTGAAATGGCCGACGTCCAGAAGGAAGAGGCCAAAGTCATAACCTTTCTCCAAGGCCACCAACGAAGCGCCAGCGAATCCACGTCATCCCAGCGAGAATTATCCCAGCTGGAAGCGAAATTGGCCGAGTTGGAAGCCAAGCTGCAAGCGTCCAAGGACAGCCACGCGACGTCGCGCCTTCGCGATGAGACCGTCGCAATCGACAAGGAGCTCAACTCGCTCTCGTTCGACTTGAAAATCGCCCAAGACAAAGTCAACGTCCTCCGCGGCTTTGAAAAGGAGGAGAGCGCTCTGGAGCACTCGAGGCGCGACGTATGTGCCCGAAAAGCCGGCGTCCACGAGAACTTGACCGACCCCAAGTTTGCGCATCTCTTGCCCCACCAACCCACGGAAGCATCATTAGATCAGGATGTGAATACGCTCGAAGCGCTGGCTGAAACCTGCAAACGGACTATCCACGAGAGCCACGATGCGTTGCGGCGCTGCGAAGCCCAAGCCACGGAATTGAATCTCAAGAAACAGCAAGAAGAAAACACCGTGTCCAAGCTACGCAAGGAACTGGACCAGTTGGAGCTAGGACCGATGCAGGAGCTGCAGCGAATCTTCTCGGCGTACCAGCTGCTGCAGCCCGAGACGGCCGTGGCCCAGCTGGAAACCATGTACATGGAGGCCAAAGACAAGACGGTGAGCCGCAAGAATGCCGTCATGTTCTTGAAAACGTACAAGAAGAAGGGCGAAAAGGAACACTGCTGCCCGCTGTGCCACCGCGGCATGACCCCCGACGAGTTGGCCGTGTTCTCCAAGCTCGTGGCCGACAAAATGGACGACTCGAAGAACCAAGAGAAAATTCACAAGGCGGAACGACTCGAGCAGCAAGCATTTGAAGTGTGGAAGCAGACGGAAACGCTCATGCCGTCGTGGCACCGCCTCCAAGCCATCCAAAAGGACTTACCCGCGAGAAGCGACGTCCTCAACGACCTGTACAAGCAGTCGCGCGCCCTCGAGCTGGATCTTACACAAACCCGACTCGTGGTTCAGCAAAACGAAGCCAAGCTGAGCCAAGTCGTGGAAGGATGGGATCTCCTCAAGGCTCTCAAGAAAAGCTACGACCAAGTGGAATTTGACGCGAAAAAGGTGGCGGCGTCGGAGCGCGATTTGGCGTCGCGGCTAGCGGACAGCCTCGGGAGCAACCCGCCGACCATGTCGATGGCCCAGGAGGCGTTGGAATCGATGCAGACCAAATGCAGAGACCTCGAGACCAAGCTCAAGCAGAAACAAGCCGAAGTTCACGCCGCTTCCGACGCGCTCATGCGTCTACAAGGCGAAGTCCACAGAGTGCGCGAAGAAAAACACCAGTTGAACCAGCGCAACATCCAGTTGGAAAAGGCCAAGGACCAGCGCGAGTCGCTTCGAGCCAAGTTGCGCAAACTGCAGGAAGAGCTGGCCACTGCCCAACGCGACGTTCCTAGCGTTCAACGGGAGCTGCAAATCAAAGTGAACGAACGAGAGATCAGTCGACTGCAGTTGAAAGACGCTATCGACGCCAAGCGCGCAGAGCTCACGTCGTGCCAGCAGGACCTGCAACTCGTCCAACGCAAGCACGAAGAAGTCGACGAAATGCAAAAGCAAAACGACGAGGCCAAATTACACGCGCTCGACCAAGAGCTACAGCAGCTCCATGCGCAAAGTGAACGCATTTCACGAGACATTGCAATGCTGCAGCCAGAAAAGACGCGGGCGCGTAGCTCGCTCTCGGAAACCGAGAGCTTTAAGCGCCAAATCCGCGACAACATTCAGTTCCGCCAGCTGCGCGATGCGGCGGACAAGGCCAAGGAAGACCTGGAGGCGTTCAAGCGGAAAATGGACACGTTTCGGAGCGTTGCCGAGGCCGAGAACGCGTGCCGAGTGGCCAGTGAGACGCTCAACGCGGCCAAAGAAGAGCGCGCAAAGCTGGCGGGCAAGCAAGACAATTTGCAGGAAAACGTGCGCGAAGTGCAAGTGCAGCTGGCCCATCGCGACCTGAAGAACATTGACGAGAAGAAGCGGCACAAGTTTATCGAGTTTGAAACGACCATGATGGCAGTGTCCGACTTGGACAAGTACTACAAGGCGCTGGACATGTCGTTGATGCAGTTTCATTCGCAAAAGATTGAAGAAATCAACGCCATCATTCGAAGTTTGTGGCAAATCACGTACCGCGGCCAAGACATCGACACGATTGAGATCGTCAGTGGCCACGAAAGCGGCGATTCCAATTCCAAGCGTTCGTACAACTACCGGGTCGTGATGCGCAAGGACAGCGCCGTGCTGGACATGCGAGGGCGGTGCAGTGCCGGACAAAAGGTAGTGTCCACATGTACTTTTGAACGCTAGTGTCAGTAGCATGCACGGTGTCTGATGATGTAGGTGTTGGCCGGCCTGGTCATTCGACTGGCGTTGGCAGAAACGTTCTGCTTGAATTGCGGGATCTTGGCCCTGGACGAACCCACGACCAATTTGGACTCTGCCAACAAGTTAGGACTCGCCCAAGCCATCTCAGAGTACGTGTGGATATTGCTAAACTTGTGTTTAGGATACATATCTCGAGGGAATATGATGACGAACGGAGCTTTATGTAGCATTTTGATTGCCCGAGAAAAGCAGCAGAATTTCCAACTCATTTGCATCACGCACGACGAAGAGTTTGTGCAAATGTTGAACCGATCGCAAATGCTTGGCGGGTCGCGTCCAGAATACTTGTGGACCGTCAGTCGTGAAGAAATGTAAGAAAACCCAATATTATATATATATATATATATATATATTATATATCATATAAATGTATAATATGCCTGTTCTTGTGTGACAAATCCCGAGTCCACGTGGCCATATATAATATACATGTGTAGTGCGCCACGGTACTTTGTAAGCAAAATCGACAAGCGGCCATGGAGCAGCGACTTTGTGTATCGTCCCACCAATGACATTTAGCGTCAAGATATCACCAGAGCACCCCCCAAGATTGGTGCATATATTTGGTAATATAAGTACCGACCTACTTTATTCCGTTTGCAAGTGTGGTACGAGCGCTTGAATCCAAACCGCAACCGCCATGGCTCCAGGGTCCGGGATGTTCTTGACAGCCTCTTCACCAACATAACTCGTACGTCCAAACGCATCGTGCGCCGCAATCCGCTTGGTGGCGTCCGCGCCGGCACTTGCCGCCTTAGCAACCGCCGCCACCCCGTCCAACTGTGTCGACCAATTCGTCTATTCACGAGTTTTATCACGTGCTTGTCACTTGTGTTTTGAGCGCTTACTTGCTGGGCAGTGCGAAGGGCCGGCAGCATCGCGTCCAGCATTGTACGGGACCCTTCAGTGGCGCCGCCATACTTCTGGATTGCCACCACGCCAGACGCAAAGCTCTCCACCCAAGCTGAAGCTTTGTTGGTCTGGACAAGTTCTTGCCCGTGGTCATAGGTGGCCATGGTAGCTCCAGCTGCCGTGAAGAAGATTGTGTAGAGCACTACGCAGATCACAACAACTAACGATACTTGTACGTGCAGTAAGCAGAACCTCCGGAGGTGCCGCCAATGGCGTTGGCAACGCTACTAGCCACCGCCAAGAGTGTTTTGGACGGAATGTTCAACGGGTACGTCGCCAGATCGTGCTGAATGGCCTTGGCACCTGCGGCCAACGTGAGCCCACAATCCCCATCTCCGACCTGACATACTCATTAGTATATCCGCATTGCGCAACAAGTACTTGTACATTTATGTAAAAGAGTACCTTGGTATCCCAGT
>NW_009798304.1:464648-489859 GCF_000520075.1 Aphanomyces astaci | reverse complement strand
TCAAGGTGGTTTCATTGAATGCTTGCTTACTGTGTAGTTCTTGACGATAATCAAACACCCGTGGGGACCCGCAGCCAGCCGAATCGCAGTCAACACCTGCTTGGTACTTGGGGACGCAAATACGTCACCGCAGATGACCCCCGTAAGCATGCCATGTCCAATGTATCCAGCATGAGCTGGCTCGTGGCCGCTTCCACCTCCAGACAACAGGGTTACTTGGCGCTGCTTGAGGTCATTGTAGTCGCGATGCAGGACGATTCGGTAGTCAGGGACAAGGCACAGATCCGGGGACGAGTGCACCAAGCCACGCAGCATCTCATCGACCACCGAGGTCGGCGAATTGATCATTTTGAACGCCGTTGTCATGGCGATTTTGCGAATGTGTGCCAAAAAAGACTTTCAAAGTGCACGCAGTACATCCGGATAATTAACCGGAGTATTATTGTTTCGTCTACCAGCGACATGCATACATGGATCACCCATGAGTGAATGGAGGTGCTCTTAGGACGCAACCATCGTACATTAGCACCACGTTGGGAACGTTGTTGGTAAATGCCGTGCCAGGAACGAGTCGGGGCAACCGCAGCCGCGCCACAGGATTCATGTCGAACTCGACCATGGTGTCGTGGACAATGGTCATTCGAATCGCAGGATTTTGCATGCGGCTGAAAAACCTGTCGACAAGCATCGATCAAATCAAGTTCAATCCTTCGATTGCGAACTAGTATTTTCTACGTAATGAAGTACCTCTTTGCAAACACGCTGTATCCCGATGCACTGGCGAACACGCCGACAACACTGTTTGGCTGGGAACTCAGCACACCTTCAAACTCGCGCAGATATGACACGCCGGTGGGGGATTGCTCGTGCTTGCACTGGGTAACGATTTGCACATCGTTGTCAGGTAACGCCCACACTCCCTACGACCGCAACATAATCTCAATGTGAATCAACTGACATGCGTACGTAGTGGTCCACGCCGCCATCCACTGACATCGACGTTGGTGTGAGGCGGCAGTTGTACAGGGCCATCACCCGGGCGACTTGATCTTCGTACTCAAGACCTTTCTCGACGGCCGTGACGACTGTCTTGCCCACAGTGGTGCTGTACTTGCACGAGATGAACCCACAAACTCGCCTTCGAAGCGCCAAGGGAACGACATGTTGGCCAAGCATGTTGCTTTTCGAGGTGGCTATTGCTTTTTATCCGGAAATCACTATCCGGATAATCCTCGCGAAATCATTCGGACCGCTTCAAGCGAATGAACAATTGAAGTGACATTTTGTCGAGGACAAACCATGGGACTGGCGGCGGAGGGCACGACGACGTCCACATGGACTCAGAAAGTGATGGACTTGCTCAAGCAAGACCGCACGATCAAGAAGTATGCTTGCATGCTCTACTTGATGAACTATCTGCATTACGTGTGGACAGCAAAGCGGCCATCGCTGACGTACCAGTCGTCGCCTCGTGCAGCGGCCATCCTAGCGAAATGCTCGCTCTTAGGTCAGTGACTTTGCTCCTTTCGCTGCTATGATGCCCATTGTAGTTGAAAAGTATCATCCGTCTTGGTACTTGCTGAACAACGGGTACGGTCGGCTGTCGCATCAACAGCAACTTCTTTGGTTCATGATGTCGCAGGCACTTGCACACGATCATGCTGGCCAAGCTGACGTCCCATCCAGAGATTCATTACGAGCGCCAAATGGTTTCACTTGCCGATGGCGGCGCTGTGTCTTTGGACTGGGCGGTTCCGCCTGGCGTCGCTCCGGCTGCCGTCAACATCCCCGACGTCCCGACTGTGGTCCGTCCATCGACTCTCTACCTCCATGAACGTGCGTCACGCACATTCGTCATTAGGTTATCTTTCATGGTCTCACAGGAGGCAGTGGCGATGTACGTATTCATCATATCTACTTAGCGATCATCCTAACAGATCGTATTAGAACTACGTATGTGTGACGGCGGAGAAGCTGGTGCGCCAGGGCTGGCGTGTGGTTGTGATGAATGCCCGAGGGTGCGCGAATACGCCGCTACTGACCCCCCATGTCCGTCGTGTCCCTTCTACGATCCATCTCTCATATCGCAGCCACCATGTAGCTGTTTTGCGGTGCCTACACGAACGACGTCCGGGAAGTCGTGGCCAAGCTCCGCCGCGACCACGTGCCGACGGCGCCGCTGGTTTCCGTGGGGTTCTCGCTCGGGTCCAACATCATGGTCAAGTACATTGGCGAAGAAGGCGCGGCGTGTCCGCTGTCGGCCGCCGTGTCTGTGGGCAACCCGTACGACTTTATGTGCAACAGCCGCAACATGAACTTCTCGTTCGTGCACGACGCCATCTACAACGGCCCTCTGGCCACGAACCTCAACAACTTGTTCTTCCATCAAGTGAGTGCATGGACTTCTGAGACAAGGTGACTCAGCTGTGACACTGTAGTCGAATGCCCACCAAATGTTTGCCGCCCACCCCGACATCAACCTCGTCGCATTGCAAGCCACGACTCGCGTATGGGACTTCGACGAGCAGCTCACTCGACGTGCGTTTGGGTACGACGACTTCCATGTAGATGCATTCTCTCACATACAATGTACATGCATGATAGTACCTGTCCATATGAACCTATAGTTTGCACTGGAATAGCAATCCATAGACTCCCAATGAATGTATATAGTTTGCACTGGAATAGAAATCAAGCGACTCTAAATGAATATATATAGTTTGCACTGGAATAGAAATCCATAGACGAGAAATCACGAGATGGGACTTTATCTGCATGTCTAAACGTCAAATTGCATATGGCAGTGATATAATATGCAATTCTGGATGACATAGGTATGCGTCCGTGAGCGAGTATTACCGCGATGCGTCGAGCAGCCAATGTACGTACGTCTACTGTGTTGGTCGGTGGTCCCCATGTTGATTTGCGAGGGTAGACTTGAAGCATGTCAAGATTCCGCTGCTGTTGCTGTCTGCAAAGGACGACCCGATCTGCATCCACACGGCGACCCCGTTCGACGACGTGGTCGCGAACGAGCATCTGATGCTGGCGGTCACAGACACTGGCGGTCACTTGGGGTTTTTCACGGGAAACAGCGTCGTGGACGTGCCCGACATGTGGTCAGCCAACGTTGTGGCGCAGTTTTGCAATGCGATTGACGGCCTCCACGCGTCGGACAAGCCGTCGCTTGCCCGACGTCTGTTTCGATCGGTGGACCAACATAACGCTGACACGCAGGTTGGGGCAACAACGATGAATACATCGGGGGATGTTGGGTCTGTTCTCGATCACAAGGGTGTCATTATCGATGAAGAGGGACAAGTCTCCCTTCGACGCATGGCCGCGGCGCTAGCTGCGCTGGCAGTCGTGCATTTTGCGATCAAACATCGACATGCTGTGCACAAAAAGTGGTGGTATTGACGTCGGCGTTGTATTCGTTCTCGAGCTTAATAATGAAACTGTTGGTCGTTCGTGGATTTGCCAGTCCCCTAAAGGTAGCTGCTTAGTCGTTGCAGTGGCATATGCAGTGTAGATATCGTGTAAACTTACAGAGGGGGCGCCATTGGACGACCGTCGGATTTCCTTGACGGCCGCGGCAAGTGCTTCAGGGTTCACGCCCTTCTCGACTAGGGAGATGAGAATGCTGAGGGATTCCCGATCAAGTCCCGTGTTGAGAAGTCGCGACAGCTCGTACACAGCTACACGTCACAGTGTCAAATCGGCATGATGCTTGGTAGAGTTCACATACTTTCAAACGCTTCCTTGCCCTGCCCGATCTCGCTAGTGCTTCCATCTTGGTTCATCCTCCAAACCTCGTTTAACGTATTTATTTGAGTAATCGCACTTCAGAGGGTGGTATATTTCTGGAATTTTCATGAAAGTGCCCATAGAAATATCATGCCCATAGAAATATCATGAAATGTCGCGAAAGGTCATGACATTTCTTGCAAACAGGGCCATTATCGGACCATTCTTCAATTTGACCAACAACCCACAAGCATGACAACGAACGCTATGAAAGCGCAAGGCCAACTGGCTGCCATTGCCGACCAAGCTGACCGTATCCACGACATCGTGACCACACGTCTGCCGCACCAACACGGGCTCGTCGCGGCCGAGATCGCCGCCACGAGGTGGCTGTCTGTGGCCAACAACGGCAACGCGGCAACTCGCCTCAAGAAATGCAAAATGCAAGTGACCAACTTCCGTTTCCGAGTGCTGGAGCAAGGCGAACGACTGACTCGGCTGCTTTGCGACTTGGACCTGGTCGACAGCGATGGCGACCAACAGATCCGACAAGAACGCAAGCGACTCGTGCTGCACATCCAAGACGAACTTCAGCTGGCCGATGCGTTGAAGCACAAGTGCGATAAACTCGTTGCCTTCCACGCGTACATGTTTCCCACTCCTGTGGAGGCGGCAACCCCAGTTGGTTCTCCCATCCAAGCGGAAGCCAACCCTGAAAAAGCCACCGCGTCGGACAACGAGACCGACGACGACGACGACATGGAACCCAATGATGACGACAACGACAAAGATATCGACATGGACAACAATGACCAATCCGACGAGGAAGAAGGCGAACCTGAAGACGAGTCGCATCTTCCCGTGTGGAAGCCCCGCTTTGAACTGCGCGACGGCCGCGACGGCGCCGTGTACCTCGTGGCGGACCTCACGGGCGTCGACTTGGACCGACATTTCGACGTCCATGTCGATGGTGATGTGCTGCGCGTGAGCGGAACGAAGCTGCCCACTCCTCGCGACTTGCAAGTGATGCGAATGACCCAACAACCCACCTTTGGACGGTTTGCCATCGAAGAAACGTTCCCGCGGCATCTGTTCCATCTTCAGAACGCGACGCTTCGCCGTGTGTCTGGCGGTCTTGTCGAAGTCCGCGTCCCTCGGGCACGAGTGCCGTTCAACGCCAGGCGCAACATCTATCGACGACCAGCTCCGTTTGCCAATATGGGCATGGCGTGGTAGTTCAATAAACTTTATTTAACAATGAAATTGCATTCTACACAAGTTACTCGACGGACTTGTTCAATTAGACTAGGTTGTCTTTCTACAAATACTATTACACGATACAACCTGGCGTGGCCGACGGCCACGCCAGGAACTGAAGGTGCAGGGTCCACCTTGGCGCACACCTAGAATGCCGACGCCCAAGCTGATCACGCGACGCAGCGGCACTCTGCACAGCTCGATTGCGTCCACGAGGTCGTCCGTAAAACAGTCTCCATGTTTCATTCGAAGCGACGTCTACAGATGGGCTTTGACAGAGTGTTTCGGCGATTCGTCATTTTCCATCCATCTCAACGCCCAAGTCGTGGATTGCGAAGGTGTTAAAGGAAAGGAGCACAGGGCGTGACAATACTGCGCCACCACTTGTCGAATGTCGTCCATGTCGGCGACGTTGAAGAGCTTGGTGATGGATATGGATTACCCGTGGAGTCCGCACAGGGGTCTTCGCACATCCACGCGCCTTCACCATAACGGCGCGCGTTAGTTGTTGGACGAACGTGTCCGCCGCATTCTGAATGTAATTCGATACCTCAGTCATGTTAACTGAAGCTGTTTTTCTCACCCCCCAACTCCCCCCATGGAGAAGGAACTGTGTAGCTGAAAATTAGTCTCGACATTCTACTATAAGTATCAATGGAACATCCATGACGCAAATGCTGCCGCACGAGGAGAGCCATCGTTCCTCCAGTACCGTCGCAATCAACCCCCTACTGTACTGTACATAGCCTAGGATGCATGTCGGTTCGACATGCGTGTACAATGTACCCTCCATGCTTTGTTCCTACAGTACAAGGGGTTCTCGGATAGGGTGGTAGATGCATCATTGTCCCTGCAGCTCACCACATCTGAAACGCCTTGAAACGTCTGCCCCCCCTTCCCCAACAACAACCCCACTAGTCGATACCACTATATGTCAAAGCGCCACCTTAGTCCGTCGCCCAAGACGCCCACTGTCCTTCGCAAGAAGCGCGAGAAAGCACCAGTAGCCGTGCAAGCTCTCGCACAAGCCCTCTTCTCGGGGTATGTCGACTCTTTTGTGATCATTCGCGTGCTGTCGCTCGTGAGCCGGGACCTGTCGACCCACGGGGCGCGCATTGTCAGGTCCCTCGACCTCCACGCCACCCTTCGCCCGCATAAACTGCTCTCCCAGTGTGTCCTTCGTCGATACCACGCCGGCCTCTTGTCGTTATCGCTGCAATGGACTCCATCGACCACCGACGCCACCGTCGCACTAATTGCATCCTCCTTGCCACAGCTCACAAATCTCAACTTGCACGGGTGCCACAAGCTCACAAACGATGCATTGGCCACCATCTCCGCCGCGCTACCGTCGTTAACGTCCCTGGACCTGTCATTCTGCAGTGGTCTCACTGATCCCACACCGCTGTCGTCCTTAGAACACCTCCAGACTCTGAATCTCGCCATGTGCTCCAACCTTCCCAAGACCACTCTAACGCATCTCCCGACATCCCTAACCTCGTTGGACATTGGCTGCACTGGCTCCATCGATGCGACAGCATGCCTCCGCCGTTTCGACCGATTGCAGTCGCTGGACCTGTCTGGATGTAGCACTGTGGACGCAAACGACATTGTCACGTTCACTCAAGCAACCGCGCCTCGCTTGCGGCACCTGTCGTTGGCACACTGTCACTCGGTTCATCTGTCCGACTTGTGGCACCAATGGCCCCAACTGCCTGCGCTGAAAGTCCTCATCCTTCGAGGAATTCGTGGGGGCAGCAAGCCAACCGCAACATGGACGGACCGCGTCAAGGCCTGCTGTCCGTCCCTGACCTTCTTGGACATTTCGTGCAGCGACCACGCCGGCAGCATCAAGAAGGACCTGCGCGAGATGATGCCAGACTTGTCTGTTCATGATGGCCATGCCGACTTTCCCATCGTGGCATGTGCGTGTGATGCGGACGACCAAGGCCCTCGCGGGGTGCGCAGGCCCGCGGATCGGGTGCTGGTCATTAGACATGCCCCATAACATGATGACCCTGATGGACATGACTGACAAATTCGACTAGTCAAACTCCACCTGCCATCCATTCCCTCTATGTGTAGCCAGCCACCTACTTCTCCCAACTAACGTTATGTTGGTACTTTTGGCCCACCGTTTTTTGGTGCTAAGTCACTTGACCGTACAATTCAAGTCGTACATTCGACGACAAAATTGACATTCACACATCCGTGCGCTGCTCATACTACTACTGTATGTACGCTATACTGTAATGTGCCCGGTAGGCGGTCGCTGGCGGTACTGGTGACTGGATGCTACCACGACCACTTCGATGCAATCCACAGCGGTTCCACTGGAATCGAAAATCGCTGTGAACACGAGATTGTTCATCGATAGAGAGGTCGCAAATCCATTTTCAACTGCCGCTCGCACGGGTTGTCGGGTTTCCATCGCGTCGCGGACGATCGTGCGAAGGCGGGACGTGTCGACGCTCAAGCACGCCAACAACGTGGACGGGTGTCGCAGGGCGCCTTCGGTGAAGCCAGACATGGTGAGGAATGCCTGGTTCGCACGCACGAGGGCGATATCCGTGGTGATAATGCACTTGGGAACGCTGGACATGTCAAAGTAGCGCTCGAGTGGGGATATCGACGACTCCATCATGGCCGGCGCCATGCGTAGTGCGTACTCGGACTTTTGCTTGGCGATCACGACGTCATTCTGGAGCATGGTGACGTAATGCAGAGTGTTGTCCAGGATCGACTGCTTGTTCATTTTGCTCGACACACCCGCTGCTTCGAGTTCCTTGCGAAGGTGCTCGATTGTATCGTTCATCTTGGACATGCGCTGCTTCTCCTTCATGTTCAGTTCCGCTCGCGCCGACGGGGTCGTTGTGTCCCCCACGTGCATGGAATTGGTATTCTCGTCACCATAATGGCCCATCCACATACCGGTACTTCGTCCTTCGTCAAGTGTGTTCAGATTTCCTCACGACATTTGGAGTTGCACTACTGCATAGTCAGACTTGCAAATGTACATGAAACCTGTGAATATACATATGTATTTGTTTATACAGTATTGCGCTAAGAAATCGTACGATGTGATTGGTGGATCGCCGATTGGAGGGATAATAAAATTATTCCCATGAAGCTTATGTTATGTATATGAAATGTATTGAATTACGTTATATTTGAGGTTTTTGGAGTCAAACTATTGTCGAAGAAAAGATAACGCATACAAATCCCTCAGTTTAAGAATGTGTACTCAAGTTCATGCGGCATTCTTATTGTGAATGATCTATTAACTGATAATTGTGATCTTATACAGAGGTATTCGTCGTACTCATATTATCGCTCCCTACCTGCGTTATGATTGGCGTAAATGTTTTGTTCCAATTCCCCTCATCAAGCAAGGGGCAATAACAAGAGGTCGACAGGGCGAGGTCATCAAGCAGCGCAACCGAGCCACGCCGCCGACGACTATCGTAGACAGCCCATAGGAACCTTGCCAACGACTTCCTTGTACAGCGCCAAGACGAACGAGGTGCGTCCATTCATTCGTTCTATACGCATATTGCTCACCTCCACGTGGTCCTTATCAGAGCCATGAGTTCGTCCGGCAGTGCACAAAACAACAATGGCCCACCCAGAGGAACCAGTAGATCCCCTTCACGCCACAACACTATAGGTGAGTTGTCTGGTGGGCCTTCGTCCATCAACGATCGATACAATTCGTCCAACAATGGCGGGCGAGGCGGAGGAGGATATGGCAGTAACAACTTCCGAGTCCCGCCTGGATACAACAATGCGCCGATGGATCGCGGCCGACCGAGCCGCTTTGACAAAGACCCACCACCTTATTCTTCCTACAACAACAGCGGCGGCGGTGGTGGTGGGCGCGGTGGCGGCTGGAACAGCAGCCGTGGTGGACGCGGCGGATTCCACTCGCAGTACAACAAGTCGTCGCGACCCAGCCGTCCATTCCGGTCTCGATCAAGGTCCCGGTCCCGAGATATCAATCGAAGAGACAATTCAGACCTCCAGCGGAATCGGTTTCTACGCGACCGGTCCAGGGATCGGTCCAGGGATCGCCTGCGCCACCCTCCCGACTCGACTCGATCGCCTCTTCGACCATCAGACGACTTCCGACACGCGTCGCCGTTGCGACATCACTCCGACTCGACTTTGAGCCATGACCACTCGAAGCGCCCGTCGCCCCAACGCCATCCGCCGCCTCCGTCGCCTCCTTTTCGACCCACGGCCCCTGGTCTCTTGACCCCTCCCCGTCAACTCGACTTGGCTCGGCCATCCGTTACCTCCCCGCGGCCTGGACTTCTGGACTCCTCTCATCTCACGTCTTCTTCTTCTCAAAGTGTTTCACCCCATCCGATCAAACGGGGCGACGAGTCGCCCCGCACGACCATAGGGGCACCCAACGAGTCCTCGAATCCTCCATCTGCGTATGCCTCTCCCCTAGCATCGTCATCACGACAATCACCAGCTCACTCGACACAGCAACTGCCATTCTCAACTCCGCCACCTTCGACGGTTCGTCCATCGAACCAGCAGTCGTCCCCTCGGACGCCGTCAGAAGCTTCCTGGAGCATGCCACTCGGTGTTCCTACCGATTCTGGAGAATCTGGTGGTCCTGCAAGGCAGAGCCCCCAACGACGGTTCGCTCAAGCCGTTCCTCCTTCCTCGCACCAAACGTCATCGTCCCCTCGGCCCCCCGTTCCCGCGACGACTCGCCCGAAGCCTCCAGCTGCTCCGACCACGCCTGACCAAACAGAGTCGAAACGAGACGAGCTGTCGCCTTTGAAACCGTTCTTGTCTCGTCGCGGGTCGTTGGATCTGGTGCACCAGTCGCAGCGATCTCATCATCACTCGACATCCCCTAAACTCGGGTCACGAGTGCACAGCCCCAACGTTGCTGCACAAGGCACTAGCCCTTCCAAGAATCATCACCCCCTCTCGTCCCAACGCCACCAGGCAGACGGGGTCGTACCTGGGGCGGCGGCGCGTCGAAGAAGCATCGACGAACATCATACAGCAAACCCCCCGTCAGTGCTCGTGGCGATGCTGGAAGAAACAATCCTCGAGCCCCCCAAACCCAAGGACGACGACGACGCCAAGCAGCAGCGACCTCGTCTGGGCTGGGGCCAAGGGTTGGCCGCTGCTTCTCCCACTGCCACGTCAACAACAACCAAACGGCCTCGCATGGGCTGGGGCATGGGGCTCGTGGTCACTCAAGTGCCGTCTCCAAAAGCTCAACCCGCTCCAAGTGCATCTACTCCACTCTTGTCGTCGCCGCCACCCGCGCTCTCCACGAACGATAACACGCCGGTCGGAGTTCCCAGTTCACTCGACGACTCAACAACTGTGGGTGGTAGTAGTCGTAACTCTGACCACCAACCGTTCGATGGACGAGGGTCCGTGGTGGTGGCTCCACTGCTGCCGCCACCACCTCCGCTATCGACGCCAGACCCGGTGGATATGGAGATTGACGACGATCCTGTCGTGAATCTGCCGCCGCCGCCGCCGATGGCTCTCGGGGTTCCGAAAGAGGACATTCTGTCGTCGATTGACTTGTTGGATGCGGAAATTGCCGACGTCACAGCGCAACTAGTTTGTGCGAAACAAGGGCTGCAGCAGCAGAATCCCCAGACACAAACGACCAAGCCCACGGAAGAGCTGCCGCCGCCGCCGCTTTGTTCACCGGTGGACAAGGCGAGTCCGTCCAAGAAGGCGCGACCCGTGCTGGTGGACCCGAAGCTGATGGCCATGGTGCAGTCGTTGATGGAAGACAACAAGACCAAGGCGGCCGACGCCCACGCGATGATCGCCGCGCTCGGCAAACAAACGGTGCAGTACACCCGCCCCGTCGACTGCCCCGGGTACGACGACACACTCGTACGCGCAAAGATGCTGCACCACCGCGTGACGCTGCGCGTACGCAGACACAAGCAGCGTCATTACGCCGACATGAAGGCCCTGGCGGCCGAGTACGGCGCACTGAAAAAGGTATGGCGCGCCAAAGTGAAGAAACTCGAAAAGGACCGCAAGAAGCAGGAAAAGCGCACGAAACTGCGCCACAAAGAGTCGGGAGAGCACAAAGCGGCCACGACCACGGCATTGGACGACAAACACTGTCCAAATCCACACCCGCCATCCAACGACTCGCAGCAGATCAACCACCTCCGTTCGTCATCTCGACTGACCAACAACACGCAGCATTCGCAAATGTCCATGATCAAGCACATTGCCGACGTCGAGAAAGAAAAGCAGGCCGAGCTGTGGGACCAAGAAATCAAGCGAAAACGGTACAGTCGTCCTTGTATGGATATGTGGAATATGTGATGATATGTGATGATTATATATAGCTAGCGTATTTGTATCTTAAAGGCATAGAAACAAACAATTCAACTGTAGTATTATATATAAATATAAATATATATATAATAATATATATAAATTTATTGAATCAAACAATTCAACTGGATGTTGTAGTATTATATATATATATATATATATTATTATATATATATAATACTACAGCATCCAGTTGAATTGTTTGATTCTATGCGTTTAATATGCATATATATATATATATATATATATATTATATTTCAAAATCGACACCATTGCTTTGTCGTCCATGGATCCAGCCAAAATGTGAATATTTGTGTTGATTGCTCAAATCCACCGGTTTCGATTCATTTTGTATGTGTATATCGTGTTGGATCCAATATCCAATCCATCCTTTACTCTATTTGTTCAAATCCCCACACTAGTTTGGTGGAGTTGTTTGATTGGCCACTTGAACGTGTTGTGGCTTTGGATTGGTCGATTTGATTTTGTACTTGTGGATCAAACTCCAAATATATTTATCGATTTGACTTTATTTCTGGGGGGTGTAGACTCAAGAACGCGATGCTGTCGTCGGGGGGGTCGCACAACAGTCCGTACGTGATTCCAGATATGATTGTGGACAAGGAACTGGTCCAAATTAAACGGTTCATTCCCCTGCCAAAGCCCCTCTTGACCGGCATGGAGCCGACGCCGGACTCACACATTGACGGATTGCATTACTTGAATGCATTCCAGTTTACGAACCCGTGGACTGACATTGAAAAGTGCATATTCGTCGACAAGTTTCTGCAAACGCCCAAGAACTTTTTCCGCATTGCTAGCTTCTTGCAAAACAAGACCACGGGCGACGTCATCTCGTTCTACTACCACACGAAAAAAGTACTCGACTACAAAGCCATCATCCGCGAGCAGCAGCTGCGTCGGCGCGGCGCCAGCATCAAGAACACATGGAACTGCTGGCAACTGAGTTTGTGCGCCGCCATGGCGCTGGGCGTCCAGTTCCCCGCCGCGATTCAAGCCAGCGTGCTGCATCAGTCCAAGTTTCGATCACATCAAGCGGCGCAGTCGATTTTGCAGGCGGCGGCGCCGGTCGTGTCCAAGGATACGATCGGCAAAGCCGACGAAGACGACGAGAAGCCCTTCGTGCTCGATTTAACGGATTTCCTCGACGACAACCTGTTCACGACCGGATACAACTTGACGTGTCGGTCGGTCCAGAGCCGATTCGACGCGTTCCGTGCATCCCCCGACTTTCACCCCGAGCACCCGCCAGCTACCACCACCCCAGGTCCTCCATCTAAAAAGGCCAAAATGGTCGACGATTCAGCAGCGACCGCGTCGCCGGTGGCCGTCCGTCGCAAGCCAACGACGCCGCGCCCGATCCCGAACAAGGGGGCCGTCAAAAAGAAGAGTCGCCCTGCCGCCTTGAAAAAGTCCGACGACGATCACCACCACCACCTGCCACCGCCGCTGGCATCTCCCCAAGTCCCCAAAGTCGACTCGAAACCACTGCAGTCCCCGGACGCCCCCCATCCCCCGCTCCTTCCGCTGCCAGCGGCGACGCCCCCGCTGTTTGCCCCCGTGCCCCTGACCCCTCGCACGACCCCCACTTCGTCGTCGCTGTTTCTCAATGCTGCGGCACTCACCAACCTGCCGCCAGGAAAGCGCGTCGTTCAAAAGTGGACCGAGCAAGAAAAATCCGACTTTCTCAAATATTTCTCGGTATGTAGTGTGTTGGGCGAATTATATATATATATATTGTGGATTTGGTACAGATCCCGTCGACTCGACGAATTATATGCTTGAGTAGATTTGATTGGCTCTTCCAAGTCTATTCAACACAAATCAAAACCACTCCAGCGTATAATATGATTCAATATTGATTAGCCAAATATCATAAGCGAATTTTAAAAGTCTTTCGCAAAGTCCACAATATATTGTGCGTTCGAGTGAAATTTCATTGTTGTGGTGTGGTTTCTCGTTGGAATTGAAATCGATTTGATTGGCTACTTCAGGATGAGCTCAAAATTATTAACCAATCAAAACCCATTTCTCAATGAAATTCAACCAATCAGATCGATTGTGGATCGGTTTCGTCGGCGCGATTGATTCGATTCCACCCCCTCCCCAAATTTGTACTATCAAATCGACAATATATATTGTGGATTTGGTACAGATTCCGTCGAATCGACGAATCATATGGCTAAAAATCTAATTTTTTGGAGTGGATTTGATTGGCTCTTACAAGTCTATTCAACACGAATCAAACACAACTCCAGCGTGATATGATTCAATATTGATTAGACAAATCATAAGCGAATTTTAAAAGTTTATCGCGAATATTCACAATATATATACTGATCGATGTGGTTCAAACGTAGGTGTATGGCAAGGATTGGGCGGCGCTGACGACGAGCATCCCGAGCAAAACTGCGGCGCAGATCAAGAATTATTATCAAAACTACAAGAATCGGCTGGGTTTGCAGGTACTAGTCTGTCCATGTGACCAGTCCCATGTAACGCGATAGGATGTTTTGAAGAAGCGCCCCGAGCACCACCGCCCGAGCACGCCCCAGACCCACCACCAAACGTCGCCGTCCATCAACTCGCCGTCGCAAGGAGGACGCCCGCCGCCGCCGCCACCGCCGCCTGCGTTTTCGTTTCCGTTGTCCATTCAAGTGCCGCAAGAGTACAACACGTCACAACAACAATCGACGGCGCCGACGTCCATGAACGCCGCGCAGCATCGCTTGATTCAGCTGCAGAAGGAACTGTCCCGGATACAAATGCAGCAGTTGCCCACAACGACATCGTCCTCCGCATCCACCTCGGCGGCGGCGGCGGCATCATCGTCGTCGTCCATGGGGGGTGGCCAGGCGTTTCCTAGCGCGACGCCGGGGTCGCAATTGAAGCTACTGCAGTACAGCTTGCAGCAACAAGTGCAGATGCTGCAGATGCAAATGTACCAGCAAAGTGTGCAAGACACCCACGCGATACACCAGTCGTACGGGGGAGTTCCTCGGTTGAATCAACCGTCGCCGTACGTTGTCACAGACCTTTAATCATATATACATACAGTCATACATGTAGGTATTACGACCGATACAAGGGAGAACCAAGCAGCAGCAAGGACGCGCCATTGGCAACCAGCGAAGTTCTCTTGGCAGCGCGTCCACTAGTCGACAACCAGGTACGTTATATTATTATTATTATTATATAAATACAAATATATTCATGAACCAAACCACGATATATTTATATATATATATCGTTCCGTGGTTTTAATATGACAATTGTGGAAATTTTCGAGTAGACGCCAAAAAGTCTGCCCCCCCTCGACCCCCCAACCGCCAGCAGCGCGCCGCCCAGCGTCCCAAGTCGCATGTCATTTTCGTCCATCTTGAATGAAAGTGTGGGCAGTCCGCAGTACGCTTCGTCGCCGTCGGCGTCGACGCCCGTCGTGATTGCGTCCGCCCCGGCGTCGAATCGGTCGTCCATGTCGAGTCTGCTCAACCGGCCATCCTCCTCCTCGTCGTCCGACATATCCCCGATGCTGCCAAACGCGCCATTCACCCAGCGGAGTTTTAGCTCGACCTTGTACCACCACCCAGTCCTGCATAATCATCGGCAGCAGCTCTACCATGACCACCACCACCCCCCCCCCAGCAACAACATGCAAGACCCCACAAGCCAAATCGGCCCGTACCACCACATCCACCCGTTGCAGCAGCAATCGTCGCTGCATTCACTGCAGTCTATGCACACATCGCAACTACCTTCGTCGATGCACCAGCCCATCCAGCCCATGCCTTGCCAGCCCATGCTACAGCCCATCCAGCCCCTGCACAGACAGCACAACGTGCTTCCCATCTACCGCGCCATGGACGACGCGTGGACCAATCAGCCTGCTTCCGCTGACGGTCGCTACGACGAACACACGAGGCATGTCTTGGACAAGGAGGCGGCGCACCTTCGAGAGGCCCAGGAAGAAGCCGCTGCCGCCGCGTTGAATGCGGCCGCGGCGGCTGCCCGCGTCGAGGCGCTGCAGCGAAACGTGGTCGCGAGGCAGGAGCAGCAGCAACCGACGATGGTCCTGGCCCCGCCTCGCTTTGCCAGTCACCCGCCCCCGCAGCCGCCGCCGTTCCACCTCAACCTCCCCCCGCGCCCCCCCCTCGACCCCCCCGGTACGAACGCGGTCGCTCCGTCGCCTTCTTCTCGAGCCAACACCACCACAGCCGATAGAGGATAAGTCCGTAGCATAGAGTAACTAGTCTTGTTATGTATAGCTTTTCGATTTGATACAAATTTGGGGAGGGAGGGAGGGGGTGCAATCGAATCGCGCCGACGGAACCGATCCACAATCGATCTGATTGGTTGAATTTCATTGAGAAGGCTTTGATTGGCTAATAATTTTGAGCTCATCTGAAGTCGCCAATCAAATCCATTTAAATTCCAACGAGAAACAACACCACAACACAATGAAATTTCACTCGAAAGCACAATAGCTTCTTCTTTTTGTTCGATTGTTTATCGAGGTTGGTCGATGAGTTAAGATTGGTCCTCGGTGAGGGTCGGAGACGGCGTCACTCGGAAATACGGCTTGAGTTCGTGAAAACCATGGGGAAATAGCGCCTTGGCCGCGTCGGACGTGATGTCTGGCTCAATGAACACGTCGTCGTTGACCTTCCAGTTGGTTGGCAGCACCACTTGGTTGTATGCTGTGAGCTGCAATCCATCCAACACTCGAATAAACTACAAGGATGCAAGAAATAAACATCCTTTGAAGGAGAAAGAACTAGAAAATGCGGAGACTCAAACCTCGTACAGGTTGCGCCCGACGGCGACGGGGTAGTAGAACACGAACTGCACGATCATGTCAATGTCCAGGAGGAACGCGGCGCTGTACGGGAGCTTGAAATGCTCCGAGCCGTGGACCGGGGCCGACGGCGAGATGAGACCCAGCGTTCGCGACAAATCGCCGGATTCGTCGGCGAATATGGGAAAGTTCACTTGGACGTCTTGGGTTTCGTTGACGTCGTCGAGGAAGCGCGCTTGTTGCTTCACTATAAGTGGTGGTGAACATTCTGTCAATGACATGGACAGTACGAGATCCAACGCTTAGCCCCAGCACTCGGCAGTTTCGCGCGTCAAACTGAGGCTTGAGCTTTGTGAGCATGCCTAATTCCTACCACAATGCGATCGACTATGTGTGGTGGGACGTCGACGAAGATGTCAACGAACGTACAGTCGCCCACACAGGATGAAAGTCCTGCGGAAATGTCAGAAGCAACGTCCATGCGCCGTCAATGTAATCATGCAGCTTGATCGTCCCCATTTGGGTCGTGCCAATCATCTTTGGAATCTTGCTACCCACGCGAACGGAAGCTGCAGCGGGCGGCATGTTGTATTATCTTGAGCAGTCACTTCCAAAATTGGTTTGTTAAAGATATTCATATAAATGAAGAGTGCTTGTAAATAAATGAAGGTAAATAATAGATATGCCATCATTTATCCTAAATTGAAGGAAATTGCTGAGAGAATTCGAACAAGAAAAATTCAATGACAAGTACTTCCAAGTAGTACTACCATAGTAGCGTCATCAACCGAGCACATCTCACTTGAAATGCATCCATTAAGTTACTGTGGAGCTACGAGTACAGTAGTTGCTTTGCTTGTGCACGAAGCTCATCACAAGCTAGCTGAATGTCCATCGAGTATGTACCTCTAGGATTTGAGCTCTTTCATCCAGAACTACTATACGTTCTTGTAGGCAACACAACTCGCGGCTAGGTGGAGCAATATCATGCATGTATTGCGGCTAATTTACTGGAAGTCGGGATCGTCGCGCATATTCCACGCGATAAAGTAGTAAAACAGAATGAGCATCATGACACAACCAATGCCGGCAAACATCGAGCTCGCGACTCTTCGGCGCTGGTCGCATTGATCTTCCATCAACGTCTGCACGGCGAGCGGCGCTCCTATTTCCAAATCTGGACGGACTTTGTACAGCTCTTGCTTCTCACGAAACGACAGGCGCCGGCATTCCCGACGTTGTTTCTCGTCCGCAAGGTCTTCATCTTCCAGGTGATGTGCTGCGAATTCGACACTGCTTCCCTTTCGCAGCATCTTGCGCTTCGGAGTCGTGTTGTATGGCGACCTGGTGAACGGGGACGACGATGTAGCAGTCGTGGTGGTCCTTGCCGTCTCGGGCGTCAGTGGCGGCAATCCTGCGTTGCTAGGCGCCGGTGTAATCGCTCCATACGTGTCGACTTTGTCTTGGAGGTGCAGCGCGACCGTCATCACCGTCGAGGTCCACTTACTTGGTGGTTGCCTGAATAATCCAAGACTGCTGCGATTGTAATTGGACAGTTACGTTGAAGTAGTCAAAGTGACGTCAGAACCCAACCTGGTCACAAACAACGATGTAATTTATGGGGGGTAGGGTCGATTAAACTGAGTCCACATGGGGGGGGCCATGTGTCCATTTTCTGGAACGAACAATGGTAGGAGCTAGTAATACTAGAATCACTCTTCAAGCACTTGACTCGGCGATTCGTCGTCCAAACTGTGAGTTTATGCAGTGGATTCAAAAGCCATAGTACGTATTATCATAAATAGTATATTCATGACAAGATCACTCGTCATATATGAAACTTAAACTACCCACCACGTACGTACTAGTAGTACTACTACAGTACGGTTGTACTAGTAGTAGTTTTCTGTTAATAACGTAATTATTAATAATAGTAGTGGTGGTACAGTATCCGATTTAGTAATACTATCTCGAATGATGTCACAAAAAAGTGTGAAATTTCGTGACAAGATGTGAGTGGACAAAATTGGCGCCGATGAATCCGTACAAGGCGGCCGAGAAAAAGTGGAAAGGGTTCAAAATGGTAGGCGACGACTGCTGGGAAGAGCGGTTGCGAGAATGGTCTTCTGCGTTGATTGACCTCGCGGCGTCCGGTGAGAATGGAGCAAGGCAAGTCGACACGATTGAGATCAGCCCAGGACGAAGCCGGCCAATCTATGCCTTTGGGGGCCATGACGACTCGGACAAGACCCACGACGGGTTTTTCTTGATTCCAGATGCATTAGATCACGATACCCAACGATTTCTAGCTACGAAGTGCTTGACAGAGTACGCGGAGCCGCCACACACGACGAATTTACACCAATTGAACCAACAGGTTGGCCTTCTTTGTCATGTTCGGCGTCCTAACTTCATTCGCGTAGGTTGAAAACATTTGGCAAAAGTCGCAGGATAGCTCCGCTGGCGATTCGAAAGCCAAAGACCCGATGCAGAGCCTACACTGGGCAGCATTGGGCTACCATTACGACTGGACAACGCGGACGTACCCCGCCCACGTCGGCTCTAGGATTCCAGACGAACTGCAAGCGTTAGGAACGAAGTTTGCCCATGCGGTTGGCTTCGACTTAACGTCTGAAGCGGCCCTTGTCAACTATTACAAGCCATCGTCGACCATGGGAGGCCATCAAGACAACGTCGAAGTGACGTTCGACCATCCCGTGATCTCGGTATCCCTTGGATGCAGTGCCATATTCCTCAAGGGTATGTATGAACTCGTCCTTCGTGTTTTGCATATTGGCACTTGATATCGTACCAAGTTCACTGCGTGTATATGTAGGCGGGCTCTCAAAGGACATTGCACCGCTGGAGCTGCTTGTTCGAAGTGGCGATGTCGTTATCATGGGCGGTGAATCCCGCTTATGCTTCCACGGTACAGGACTATACCCCTTTGTGGTGTATCTAACTTGGATGCAGGAGTTGCCAAAATTCTGCCCGTTCGACACCTGGATGCATTTCCACTCGAGAAGGATGGCGATGCTGCAGAGAGCGCCATTGCCAAGTACGTGCGGGTGAACCGACTTAACATCAACGTCCGCCAAGTGTTCCCGACAACTCCATCTAGTATGAAAAAGCAGCAGAAAGTGAACGATGGAGATTAAGATTGGAGGCATCTAGCTATTTGACGTTTTTGGTGTCGAGCGTTGCTACCAATTTGTCGCACTGGGCCTGCACTCGTCTCTTGAAATCTAGCAACAATTTCTTCGTTTGCTCGTCCTTGCCATGCTGCTTTAGGAGCTGAAGGTCGCGTTCGCTGGAAAGGTCGATCTTGGTTTCGGTGTTGGTCGCGGCATCGTTGATCACGATGTTCATGTGGGTCGCGTTCGCGTGATCCAACATGACAAACAGTTTCCCTTTCGAGGCGGATGCTGCGTCCGAGGTTTCAGATTCTATGGGCGATCCGTTGCGGGAGTATGTTAACTCGCCATACTTGCGCCGCCGAACTGTCGATGGAGTTCGCAACCGAAGACTCCTTCGACGTGATGGGGTTTCTCCGTCGTTTGAACTTTCCTTGGATGGTGTGCTGTATGCAGATGACAGTCTTGTCTTGGAGCGCGTTTGCCTGGCCTTGGGCAACACTGACGACAAGTCTCCCTTGTACTCCAACAAAAACTGGTCAATGGGCATGTTTCGGATCTTCTCGGGAATCGGCATGGTGTCCCGAATGAATTGATTCTTCAGCTCTTCCACGTATCCGTCAAATAAGGTGTTGAGCTTCTTACATCTCGCTTCAACCTCCCGTTCCATCTCTTCCACCCGCGCCCTCACGAGGCGCTCCCGCTCCGTCATTTGCCTCATCATGATGGTTTTGCTTCTGCACCAGGAAAGTTTGAATGCAGCCAATCACACGCGTTTTTGGTTTAGTAGAGTGCGTTAGTACTATGTAGTGGGTTCGACACGACCAAGTGCAATATTAGTAGTACTAAGCGGTTTCAATTAGTACTACTACATTGACCGAACCCATTTTCCCACCAAATTCACGCGCGCGTGAAGATGTCGGCGCAACGTCGGAACCAAGAGTACGTGGATGGTTCGGTATACAGAATCCGCCTGCACAACTTCTTGACGTACGGCGATGCGGAGTTGTTCCCCGGGCCGCGATTGAACGTTGTGATCGGTCCCAACGGCACGGGCAAGTCGTCGATTGTGTGTGCGCTCTGTGTCGGGCTTGGCGGGTCGACAAAGGTGCTTGGACGCGCAGACAAGATGGGCGACTTTGTCCAGCATGAAAAGGACTCTGGTTTTACAGAAATCGAACTGTTCTTCACGAGAAGAAACGTCGTGATCCGCCGCAACATCTTCCGCGACAACCGGTCCACATGGCAACTTGACGGCAAGGAGTCGACCCAGAACAAAGTCAGGGAAGTGTTGTCCAAGGCCAAGATTCAAATCGACAACTTGTGCCAGTTTTTGCCCCAAGACAAAGTGAGTGCACCACCATGATCGTTCGTGCTTGACGATCTGGATAGGTTGGCGATTTCTCCCGCATGACGCCGACGCAGCTGCTCAAGGCAACCCAAGCCGCCATCGGCAACGGGGAATTGGCCGACCAACAGGAAGAGATCTTGAAGATGGAGAAGGAGAACAGCACGAGCAACCATGACTTAGTCGCTGCCCGCGCTCGGTTGGAAACTAAACGGTCCGAGAACTTGCAGCGTCAGCGCGATGTCGAGCGCATTCGCGAGCAAGAAGCGCGTCGAGTGGAGTTGGCCAATCTCAAAAACAAGCTGCTATGGGTGCAGTACACGGAGCAGCGGCAAAAGGTGGACGCCTTGAACCGTCGAAAGACTGTGCTCAAAAATCGACTTCGCGTACGATATATATATATATATATATATTCGTTGCCGCCTATATATATTGACGTTCTCCATCATTAGACTGCCAAAAGCGTACAACTAGATCCACTCAAACACTTGCTCGAGGAGCAAAAGGACGCCATGCGATCTATTCGCGACAGGTCAGTATTACCGACGTAATAATATTTTATTTGCCATCTTACTCATATACATATATTTTTATGGCAGCAAGAAGGAGATTGTGACGGAGAAGGAGCGGGTCGTTGGCTCCCTCGCCAACATCAAACAGCATGTACACATCACGTTATATATATATATATATATTTATATATATTATGGTGATAAAATGTTTGAATAGGTGGACCGAGCCGACCGTGAAGAGACAGAAACCCAAGCCGAGATGCAATCGCTGAAAGAACACCAGCGTCAATTGAAGCATCGCCTCGAGCGTGAAAAGCAAAAGGAGGAGAAACTCCATGAAGAGCTGCAGGGATTGCGCGCCGAAGCGGGCTTGCGGGAAGACCTGTCGGCGCTGCAAGAAGCCTTTGACGCCCAAAGCAATGAAGTACACGCTCAAATATATATATATATTCCATAACAGGCTGGATTTATAGATTTTTCACATTACGAGTTCCCGGGAAAGCGATCGACACGACGTACGTACATTCTTCACAATGTGTTGGAATCTATCTATCTATCTATATATATAATTGCGATATATCGTATATATATATATATATATAGTTTGGCCGTCTTACCAGCGAAATCCACCGCATCGACGACAAACTGGCTCGGCTGGAGAATGCGAATTTGCAACGGCAAAAGGTGCTGGGTAGTCGGGACCGCGACTGCATGCGAGCATTCGAGTGGGTGCAGAAGAACTCTGCGATGTTTCAGCGCAAAGTGTGGGGGCCTATAGCTCTCGAGGTAGGCCCATGGCTGTGTATGAGGGTGGAAACTATATATGATCGTACGTAGGTGCAATTGACCGACAGGCTGTACACCAAGTACCTGGAAGACACGCTGCAGAACTACGTGCTGACGTCGTTCGTGGTCGAGTGCCGCGAGGACTACAACACGATGCTGCGAGAGCTGAACGAGGGCAGCCAGCGCCTCGGTGTGAATGTGCTGCAGCTGGACGAAGGCCGAATCAAGCCCTTTCAACGGCCATATTCGGCCAGTCAGATCAAATCGTTCCAGGAGAACCTTGGCATGACTTGTTACTTGGACGAGGTACAAGAGGCTCCACCGACGATATTTCGACGTGGTTAATATATATTTGTTTATTATTGTGGGATTCGATATATATCTCCAGACCCCGTCGAATCACAAATCATCGACGCTATTGGCGAATCCAATTTTTTGAGTGGTTTTGATTGGCTCTTACAAAAAGGACAATGATATTTTCAACCAATCAGAACTCCAGCGTAATGCAATACTACTATTATTGATCAGACACCGAATGTTTGAAGTTGATATATGTGCATTTCACCCAAACTTGGACTTGTGTGTCATTTCGCCAAATATTAATAGCATTCGAATCCATTTGATTTCATTGAATCTTGTACAAACTATACGATACACCAATGAGTATATATGTGGTTTTGCCCAATGCGGAGGGACTGGGCCAAATTAAACGTTTGAAATTGGCAGAAACTCAACACGACGTGATTTGATTGGCTTGGGCGGTTCTTATGAATCATCTACTCTCCATTCGATTCTGCTGACAGCTCCAGTTTCGAATCGATGAAGTCACAATATACTAACTCGAGATTGTGTGGGTTGTTAGGTCGTAAAGGCACCAGAGGTGATCCATCAAATTCTCCGCGACCACGGCGGGATTCACACGATGCTGCTGGGGACGCAGGAGACGGAGGACATGATCAACCGAGGTGTGGATGTGTTTTCGCAGTTGGCAGCGATCAACGACAAGGCGGCGTTCTTGACCCCGTTCAAGAAGTACGTGACGTCAGGTATGTTGATTTCTGCTTGTGATGTCTTCTATTATCGTCCTTTCAGCCAGCCACCATACATTTGGAGTTTTGCCCAATCCATCGATGATCGATATTGTTTGTATTGACTTTTGTTTTACCCAAAATGTGGACTTTTTGTGCTGATTCTTTGCCAAATCTATAACTCTTTGTCCTGAGACTTTTGCATGTCAAGGTCGTCCAGGATCACACTAATTGAAGTCATACACTAATTCGGTGTTGAATTCGTCAAAGAGTGGATACTTTGATTGGCTATGTGATTCGTGTTGTGGGTTTTGATTGGTCGTAAATCGATTTTGTCTGTCGATTTGGTTCTTCTGCTCACATTCGACCGAATCGACTGCTTGACAATACTGAATTTTGAACGTGATATATATATATATATGCTCAAAATGGTATATATATATATATATATATATATATGCTCAAAACACGAATGTCATGCACACACACGAATATCTTGTTGATATATGAGAGTTTGAGTTTGATTGTTGGCCAACACAAACGTCATGATGTTTGTGTGTTTTGCATGTCGAATCGAATGGACGATACCAACTGCCGTTGATTCAATAGTGTCCAAGTATGGAAACAAAGCCGCGACGACTCGGTCCAACGACATTCGCGAGCCACGGTTCTTGGCCGTGTCGGCAGACAACCAAGGCGAGCGAGAGCAATTGCAACAGGAACGACTCGCCAAGCAAACAGAGATCGCTGCCATCCAGCAAAAGGTCTGGAAACGATACCGTTATGAAAGAATCATTCGATAATAAGTTGTGCCTAAAATAGATTGCATCGGTGAAAGCGCGAGAAAAGGAGCTGTTGGATGCCAAACACGCGACGAATATCCAGCAAAACGACATCAAAGCGCAACTTCGCCGACGCCAGCAACTGGTCGCGTACATCAGCGACACCAAAGCCAAAATACGCACCCTCGAAGCTGATGCGGCCAAGGTATACATAACTCTAATAAATTATACCCGCCAAATAAGGCCCAACAATAATATTTGTTCTTGTAGGACGTGTCGGACAAGCAAGCAGCGCTGGCGAGAAAGCTCGTGAATACATTGACCAAGTACGTGTGTGTGTGCTTGTATCGAGGGGGGGGCTGTTGTCAAATCGATTCGAAACTGTCTGCAGTTAATCGAATGTCTCACGAGAAATGGGAATGATTCAAGAACGTCCTAAGCCAATCAAATAATCACATTCTAGTGAATTTCTGCCAATCAAACGTTTCACTCGACCCTGTTCCGCCGCAAAACCATATATATATATATACTATTCTGTGTATAGTATAGTTTGTACAAGCTGAAGTTGGATTCGAATGCTATTGAAATGACTCACACAAGGCCAAGTTTGCGTGAACAATGATGCACAATATATATATATTGAGCTATTGTTGGGCGTACTAGGCATGTCAAGCAACTGTCGGGCAGCCGTGAAATGGTCTCCAACTTGATGACGATTACGTCAAAGCAAGTCGAGTTTGATCTGACGAGTACGACCATGGAGCACCGCGTGACGGTGATTTCCCGCGTGTTGAGTGAAGAAGAAGCCAAACTCCAGTACGTGTCGACTCACGATTTGTTGTGAATTGGGTGGTTGTGATGATCTAGACGGTTGAAGGACGAGTACGACGACGTCAAGCGCGCGCTGGTGGACGAGGCGAGACACGCGGTCAAGCTCAAAGAACGTGCGGAGCGAGCGGCACCAGAGAATGACCCGGCGTTCGACTGCCTCCCGGACTCGGCCGTGGAAATCCACGCGCAGGTCGAAAGCATTACGGTGGCGCTGGCGCATTTCCGCGGCGATTTGCGCGTTCTCGACACGTACGAGCAAGTGCAAAAGGAAATCGAAGAGGCCGAAGCCAAGTTGGCGAGAATGGAGTCGAGCTTTGCCACGTTGCAGGATCGCATCAATGCCATCAAGGTAATGTTGTAGAGATATATATATATATATATATATATATATATATATTGCTTTTTGGGTTTTTTTATTCACGGATAAGATATTGATATATTTATTTGAAATAGGACCCGTGGTATGCCCAATTGACCGACGTCGTGTCCAAAATCAACACATCGTTTGCGCAATACTTTAAAGACATTGGGTGTGTGGGCGAAGTTCACTTGAACCAAGACGGGGTACGATTAACAAATATATTAATTTTTTAAAAGATTCTAGTATATATATATATATATA
>NW_009798304.1:401915-464248 GCF_000520075.1 Aphanomyces astaci | reverse complement strand
ATATATATATATACATATATATATATATTCGATCGGTGATGTTCTCATGAAACAAAATATATATTTTGCAGGGCATGGATATTTTCAACGAGCGAAAGGTATTTTCGCGTATCACCAAGTCGTCGTGCGGAAGTCAACTGCCGCAGTACTTTCTCATCACGCCCAAGCTCATCACTGGACTGGAATACCACCCCGACACCAAAGTACTTGTCATCTTGAACGGCCCGTACAACATCCTCCAGGCCGAGTGGGACGTCGATACCTTTGTAGCCAAGCGTCAGAAACTCATTTAACTAGTTGGATATGCACAAAAAGCCATGTTTCGTACTCTGGATTTGACAACAGAAGTCCATAGTAGCTCGATAGAGTTCACGCACTTGATATCTCGGCCATAAGAGTAGAATTACCACTGGTTTTCACGAGGGGTACTGACTGTACAATAGGGAGTTGGGTATTAATACTATGCATACTAGTATTAATAGTCTGAAATGTCCCTTTATTATTCGCTGTGAATCTCCAAACTTCACAATCACGCTGGGACTTCTGATTGGCTGAATATATATATTTACTTGTAACAGCCAATCCGATCCACTCATTATTGGGTTAGCCAATAGCGTCGATCGATATGGTGGCGAGATAAACGTGAGTTTTCGCCAGGAATGGCTGCATATATTGGGTACACTACCAAGTTATCAGTGATTTCCAACTTGAATATTTATTCTACTTGGTATGCCTCCATTTCATCCTTCTTTGAACACGGCTAGCGTTTTCTTGAGCGCGTCGACCAACTGCACGACCACGTACGCCTTTGTTTCTTGGCATCCCACCGACAAGGTCGTGGCGTCCGTCGCTGCATAAAACCGCGTGCCTTTGGAGTGCCGCATGCCATTGCCGGCGGCATGTTGCAGCGCGGACATCCACATCTCCACTTCGTCGGCCTTTTCCGCGATCAGCATCAGGTCCACCTCCATCTTCTCCGACAGCGCGGGCCCATCCACTTGCAACGTCGGCATCGGTTCCATCTGCACCGCGCCCTGAATCTTCCACGTCAACGGCGCGAAATCCGTTTTGGTGATTGTCACCCGGCCAAGGGGCACGATGAGCCGCAGTGCCTTGCGGGGGTAGAGTGCAAACACGTACAAGCAGTTGCGACAGAGTACACACCACCGCCGGCGCTTGGGCCCGCCCGACACGGACACGCGGAGGACACTTGAGAAGGACGTGTCGGACGGGTACACTTCCTGGAGGTCGGCCAGGTCGGCATAAGGCAGTCGGAAGCTCTTCTTCATGGCCATGGCAAACACGTTCATGGTGTGGATCGCTTGGGGGGTCTCGTGCTTCCACTCGGGCCGCCGCAATGGACCCGTAAAGATGCTGTTGACTCCCACGCGAAGATGCAGCTGGATGGCATTCTCGAGCACTTCAATCGAGTGGATCGACCGAAGCGGCACTGACCACTCCAAGATGGCGTCGTCCAGGACGCTGTCACTGTCCAGTTGGATGTACAGCACGCGCTTGTCTGTGATGATCACCCAGTGCGTCACTTTCACTTTGAGCGACGACGACGGATGATGGTTGAGGGGGCGGGTGGACGCCGTCGACACGACCGAGGCTGCGTGGGGAGAATAAATATACTGGACGTCCGTGGGGCTGTCGTTATCGTCGTCAAACACGTCGCAGCTCTCAAACGTGAGCGTCACAGGGCGACTCGATCCCTTGATGAGCGCAATGGTTTCTCGGAATCCAATGTTGCGAACGTTCACATCGCCCAGCTGGACGAGCACGTCCCCCGGCTGCAGCAGTTTGGACGTCACATCGCGGCTCGTGGTTTGCGCTTCGTGGATGGCGGATCGATCCAAGCAGGTCTTGATGATCACCGCCTCGCCTACCAAGATATCGATCAATCACCCGACGTTTCGATTTAGTATAGTATGTCTAGTAGTACCATAAAAGTCGGTTTCGAGCTCGAGTCCCAGCCCTTTCTTGGTAAACACGACGGCATACACGGCGCGCTTTCCCCGCTCCAAGTCGTCTTGGGATGATTCGTACCGCTGCATCTTCATCACTTGGCGATGCAATGGAACTGTCGTGTGCCGCGCGCGCGCTTCGTCGGCAAGTTCGTGCGCGTGCACTTGCTGGTCCAAGTGCGAGTGGAAAATGATCTTTTCATCCGTACCCGTCTTGCGCACGAGCATGTGCGCCACGACATCTTCTTCCCGGTAAAACTTTAGCTCGTTGAACCGACCAAATACCCGCGGAAGGCGCAACCTATGCGTTATATGTAGTTGTAGGCTCCGGATAGATAGATATACATTTGTTGACAAGGCTAGTGGAAACAATATATATATACATTGATTCGATCAGGCAGTGTATATATAGCAGCAATAGGTCGTATCGTACCCTCGACGACCGTGATGCACCGAGCGATTCCGAATGCCTTGCGTAGCCCTGGATGCAAAATCAAACACGCCCGCTACGGGTTTCATGGGCAGCCCCAGCAGCCCCGTCACTGTGCCTTTGAGAAACCCCATCGCGCCGTGGGTCTTGGCGCCTCGTAATGGGTTCATCACGACGCCCGTGACCCCTTCCACCATTCCTGCGACACCGTCAAATATCCATTGTTGACGTATACACACAGCCAACACACACATTGGCCACGTAGCACGAACGACATCGCAGAATGATGCACCGTACCAATCGTGAGCTCCCTGGACCCCTGAATCAGCCCCTCCTTGAACCCGTGCACGTGGCGCCGGCGCGCCTTGGCTCGGATCTTTTGATAATGGCCATCCAGGCTCATAGTAGCCAGCCCTTGGCCAAACGTACCCGTCACTTTGGACGTTGCGTCGGACGTGCCGTCGATGAAGTTTGTGACAAAACTGGTCGCGCCTTTGGCGAGTCCCTTGCCAAAGCCGAGGCCGCTGCCGGCAATCCCTGTGCCTGCCCGGGCGCCTTCAAACGGCTCTACAATCAAATCGCGCACCTAACCTTACATGTAAGCTAGACAACACAGAGTAATAGATGTCATTAGTATTGTACCGCCGTGCCCAAATGATCCAGCAAGCCGGCGGGGTTGCCGAGAAAGTCAAACGACCCGAGCACCTTGTGCACTTGTTTCCACAGCTGCCGCGTATAGTACTTGGACACCCGCCGAGTGACGTCGCCGCTCGTGCCAAACGCGTGCTCGACCACAAGCGCATTCAAGCGAATGGGGGCGTTATCCAAGTCGGGAACGTGCATACTCAAGCTGGGAATCCACGCGGCCACGTGCTGCATGTTGGCTTCATCTACGGGGTTCAATCAACGGAAACGAACGATTCTAGAAGTCCCACGGCGAGATCGTACCATCTTGGACCAGTTGGTCGGTGCTATCTTTGAATCGATCGCCAATCACGTCGCTGCGAAACGTAATATCCACCTCCACTGGGTGAATGTTGAGCACGGCAAAGTACACTTTTCGTTCCGACGACGACACAGTGTGCGTCTCGAGCAGCGTGGCGCTGTTGAGCGGATCGAGTTCTTCGCACTCCATGGCGAGTTTGAAGTCGGCTAGTATTTGGCTGGTGCTCGAGTCGTGCAGAAGTGGCGCGGTGTGGATGGCGTCGGGTAAATCTCGCCGGCGAAGGCCGTTTTGGTGGAGTAGAACCTAATCCAAGGTCGTTATATATTACAAATAGCATGGAAATACGAGCTGCAGCAACCGTACCGACGCCAAGAAGTCCCGGATAAGCGACACGAGTTCTTCGTCCAGCTGCAGCAACATGGGGGCCACGTACAGCGAGCAGTACTCAAAGTAATCTGTCGACCCTTGCTCGTTACTCCACCCGCAGCAAAAGTGAAACACAGCTTCATGTTGCGCAGTTGCACAATCTCTGCACACAACGTCGTTAGGCGGGTCGGTTGGATCTGTTTGTTTGGGGCACAAGAGCGTGGGAAACGTGGCTTCAGGCACTTGGTTGTCGGCTTGGACGTCGTGCCACGTCACGCCAAAGCGCATTTTGTTCTCATGACGGTCAAATGCAATGTCCACGCCTTGCAGGCTCATGTAAATCAGCTCCATGGGCTTTTCATTCACGCAGCTCAGCCCAATGCTGGCCACATGAACTGCCACATGCACATTTTGCAGCCACTCGACCTTGTCCGTCGACTCGACGGACGCCACATCTTCCAACACATTGTCCAGTGGAACCACCGCATTAGCCCCGCCACACTCGTCGTCTTCTTCGCCTCCTTCGGTGAACTCGAGCACTTTAGTAGGCCCGTCCGCCCTCACCCGAGCGTACACGTACGTTTTCGTGGTGGTCTTTGCATCTGGTTCGTGGGTGATTCGGGCGTGGTGGGTCGTCGAGTGGCCTTCGTGCATGGCGTGGATGATAGCATCGCGAATGTGTCTGCACCACACCGCGGCGTCTTCGGGGGAGTCGGCGCGCAAGTGGTACGTCTTGCCGCCTGGAATCCCAATGGAGAATTCACGCGTCGACGGCGCGGCAGGCGGCGTGGGCACCAGCACACGATACAAAGTGCCAGTGGGTTCAAACCGGATGTTGTCGAAATCAACGTCAGGTGGCGGGTTCCACAGCCCCAACACGCCGTAGTACAAGAGTTGCTGCGCCAGGTCCAGCGCAACACCAGTGGAAGGAGCCAGTTGCTCGGCCATCAAAAACGCAATCACGTCCAACCCCGACGCGAGAAACAGCTGCGACGGACTCAACTCGGTGCCGTTCAAAGTCAGCGCTTGCAGCCACTGGGCGGCCTTCGTCACCATCCCGTCCGACATGCGCAAGAGGGATCCAATCCATAAGAAAAACTCTTCGCAATGCGATGGCGCGGCGGCCACCGACGAGTCGGACGCGGCGTTGGCTTCTTCCCCAAATAGGGTTTCCGTGATGCTCTTGGCCATCGTGTGCAAGGGATTACTCGCGGCAGCCTTGGACATGGCTTGGGGCTTGTATCGAGGTTTCGACCATCCCTTGAGGAACAACACGGCGCCGGTTTCCGACTGGTTCATGCCCAAGTCAATCACTCCGCGCAACGCGTGGTCGTGCTCGGTCATAAAGTAGTACACCATGTGATCATGCAGTCGGAAATACCTACAAAAAACGATAGTTTTAGCGGCCACCCTGGAATTTCATTCTCACACAAATATACAAACCATGCACACTACTCATATTTGCACACTACTCATATTCGAATATGGAGCTTGATGCATGAAATGATCTAGTCGTAAGGCGAACGGATGGACGTACGTACCGCTTGCTCCAATTGATGGCATTATCTTTCTTCGACAGAATGCCTTGGACGGCACACCCGTCAAAGAGCGACGCAGGCAACGACCGAGTCAGCTGGATGCGCTTGTGCTTTTGCATCATGTCCAAGTTGTACTCCTTCGTGTCCACGACAGCATTGGTCACGTCCAGCGCGAGCGACGACGATACTTGCATGAAGCGTACGTCCAGGTACCGCTCCAGCACGAGGGTCTGGTTGCCGTCGGCGGAAATCACTTGGCGGCCCTCGTGGTTATCCCACGAGTACGGCACGCAACTCCGCGGCCGCACTTCGTCCCACACATCGCGCTGCCACTGCGTCTGGCGAAACTGCAGCCGGAATGACGTAAAGTTATCGATACGGTACGGCGGCCACCGCTTGCTTTCGTCGCGAAACACACACACGATGGACCCGCCGACCATGTCGAGCTGCGCCTGCAAAATGTAAATGTCGTGGACGTCGGCCTTGCCTCGCAGTTTCAAATGCGTCGACCCTAACGATGCATTAGATACTCTCCAGTCGATATTCCACAATCATCGTCCATAACTAAATATTAATACCCAGCGAATGGATCGTGAACGGCCCCGACCAGTCCATTTCCCCTTGGGCAAACGTCACTTGAATGCTCTTGCGTACTTCGTCTGCCTTGTCCCAGTGAAATGGTTTCATATCGTTCACATGCAATGTTGTGACAGTGTGGCAGTTGTGCTGGCGGTACCACAGCGGCTGCGACGTTTGGTTAATCAGCACATACCGCGGCACGATCGTCGTCACGATCGTGTCTCGAAACACGCCGGGGCCATAACAACTCCACAACGCGAGCTCAATTTGTTTGCTCGGGTTTAGCCGCGACTGCTCGCTCTCTTCGACCAAAGTCAGCAGCTGCGCCACGCCAGAGTTGCCGAGCGCGTTGCGATGGATGCGCACCGCGTCGGACCATCCAGATTTGAACGTTTTCACGCGCAACGTGTCCCATGACGACCCTAACAAGTCAAGCCTTGTCGAATATTCGAAATTCGAGATAGTGCTCAGTCGATATGAGCAGAATCACCAAATACACAATCGATATACGACCAATGAAAACCCACAACAAGAATCAAGTGGCCAATCTAATCATCCACTCACATTCGACCAATTCAACGTCGAGTATTCGTGTGAGACTGAAATTAGGGTATAGTGAACAATCTTTACATACAAATGATCGCTACATTTGGCGATTCAGCACAAAAGTCCACATTTTGGGTAAAAGAATGACAATATAACATCACAAACAAGAACGACCGGCAAACGTACCAGATTTGGACCCAAAGTTGATGGCTTCAGCCCACTCGACGGGCACGTTTTGGGCTGGTTGGCGGTGCTGCAAAAGTGACCGCGGGGTCGTGTGGTGGATGCTGGCGGTGCTCATCTCATCGTATAGCCGCAGCGTGTTGAACGTGGTCTTGTGGCACAAATGAACTCCGAATTTCTTGCCTAGCACTTGAATCGGACTGTTCTTGTCGGTCAAAACCGCGCCAAACCAGCGCTCGGCTTCGGGGCGTCCGGCACTGCGCAGCGACACGAAGCGGGGCAACCGCAGCTCCACTACGACAAAATCGCTTGGGGCCAGGACGAGTCCCCCCAGCGTCGCCACCTTTGCCACCAACTCGACGACAGTCGTGCTGGGAACCACCGACACCACCACAGACATGAACCGGTTCGTCGGAAGGTACACGGTCAAGTTGTACGGCGTATCGCCATGCGTGGGAACACTCCGTCTTGCTTGCTGTCGGGGGGTGGTCAGCACGGTGCCCCACACCGCACCGGGTGAGTCAGCCGACTCGATCAAGTGTTTTGTGGCCAAAGTGATAGACATGTGGACTTGCCCCGCGGACGCTGCTTCCGTCGGCCCTTTTTTGGACGACGATCTCTTCTTTACCAAGTCATGCCATTGAAACCCAGCATACACATCTCGATTCGAGATGACGTCGGACAAGGGCAACGTCACTGTGTCATTGAATGTGAGATACATAGATCAAATGATGGCATATATCACTCGTACGTACCAATGCCCAACAACGCTTCCGAGCCGTACCATACCGATCGCATCTCGACCACAATGCGTGCAAACTGCAGTTGGTACGGCCCGCCGTGTTCTGGAAACGGCAGGTACATGGTATTATTCACCTTGAACTGGGGATGTTGGCCGCCGCCGACATGTGCTTTGGTGGATGCAAAGCAAAAGAGACTGTCAACTAGGTCTTCATTCCGCGACTGCTTGGGGATGAACAGCGACGCGCGAACGTATGGGTTTTGCGTCCCCACCAGTTTGTGCGAGTTGAACAAGTCCCTGGCTTCGCTCACCACGACGTAGATGGCCACGGGCACAATCGACGCCGACTTTTCAAACAGATGCAAATCGTCTGGGGCGGCTACGGGGGATGACACGGACAAGCGCTGGACAAAGTTGGTGCTGGCGAGCGACCCCGGGCGGTTGTGCACAAACGTGAGCGCTGTTTCCATGGACTTTCGGCTTAACGCGTCGCAATACTCGAGCGCCATGCCCGCATGGTTGACAATCCACAGCGGACTGAACACGATCACGTCTCGGTCCTTTCGCTTGAGCTTTAGCTGAAGCTCCGGGACTTGGCCTACACATGCAACACGGGGTTACGACCAGTATAACCACAATATGAAACGACGAACGTTGCGCGTTCTTGTAGGTCGTGGCACTCGGAAACGACCGGCCACATATTTTTATCCCTTCCACCGACTCTTTGAAAGGAACGGGACACGATTTGGGGTGTACCATCGTCACAGGTTCACTCCAGTTGTAGTTTTCCAGCCGATACGACACCAACATTTCTTCGCTCGCGTTGATCTGAAAGAGGGGAAGGATATCCCCGACGCCCAAAATGCCTTCCGCAACCTAATCGCATACATCATTCATACATGAAAATACCGTTTTGTACTACTAGTTGATACCAATTGCAGCGATTGCTCTAAAATGCGGTACGCCACCGGGCACGCAAGTCGGTTGTGCAGGCTCAAGCACGGTTTCAACGTCAAAATGTGCGCAAAGTGCTCGGACTGGACGCCCTGGACATGTTTGGCCTGCTTGGCTTCTTCCAGCACGTCCACGATTGGCTGGGACTTTGCAAACGTACTGGCGTCTTGGTCGTCGTCGTCTAACTTGAGCAGCGCGTCAAAGATATCGCCGTCGTCGGCGGCGGCGTCCTCGTCGTCAACGGCCAACGTCGCCGACCCCCGGCGCACCGAGGAGGTGGTCGTCGACTCAACGGCGGTGTTGATCAGCGCGAACGCCTCCACGTCAAACACACACTGCCACGGGGGCAGCTCCCGCACCACCATGCCCGGCAGCACCTGCATCGACAATACACTGGACGTCACGCCGTTCGCTTTGTACTTGCAACTGCACGTGCCCGTGCGCACAAAGCGTCTGCGTTGCGTTTCAAAAGACAATTCACACGCCTTGATGTCACCGTCGAACATTCCAAATGTCGACGCCAGCGGCGCGTAGTCCGTGTCGAGCGATGGCCGAATGCTCAGCCGCGCTTCGGGATGGATCAGGTGCAGCGGAACGTATGACGTGGCTTCGCGGTCGACGATCCACTCCTCCACCATCCCAGGGGGGGCGTACCCCCACACGATCAGCGGCAGCCCCGTCTCATTCGTGAGGAGGACTTGGGAGTGAATGTGGATGAGTTTGCTCCCGTCTTCTTGTAGACTGATCTCCGCTGCGATCACTGGACACGGCACATGGTGGTTGTCATCTGTTATTGGTCCGTCTTCTACATGTTTCAAGCAGATCGAAATGTGGCCCACCACGTCCACAGTCACAGGGTGCGCACTCATGTACAACGACCCAGTGATCCACAGGAACCTACGCTCGATGCAGATTAGTATACATAACTCACAAACGACAGGTTCGTCTAAACGTACAGCGAGTGTTGCGCGGTGAGGGTGTTCTTCTGGAACTGCAGCGCGTCCAATTCGCTGGCCTTGTCGAACGTCCGGAGGTGGGTGACCTTGTCTCGGCAATCAATCGGCACAACCTGTCCATTATCGACCGTGTCCTGGATAAACGAGTGGCCGTGGGCAAAACTGAACTGGACGCTCGTGCCGAGGCTGTTTTTGAGCCAAAACGGCGTCGTGACCTTGGCCCCACTCGCGACAATGTCGTCGGCCAAGAGCAGATTGTCCATAAACAAGATGGGCGTCATCGCCGGCGTCAAGTTGACGTTCAAGGCGAACGGAAACATGAGATGCACACTCAACGACGTCGAGAGGACGCTGTCGCTGTGGATCTTGAACGGTTCGATCAGCGGTTCCCATCGGTAGATGCTGTTGTTGAAGTAGTTGCAGCGGAAGATACCCCCCACAATCATCACGGCGTCGGTAGTATTCACATATTCACATCCGATTTCAGTCATGACGATGTCCAAAATCGGCACACCCAGGCTGTTGTTGACCATCACCACGCGCAGCCCTCCAACGTCGGCCAGCAACTTTTCGCTCACAATCCGAGGGGGAACCACCACCGCCGTCAAGTCAGGGCCGCAAGTGCTGCCAGTGGTAGTATCCGTGTTGATATAATTGTGGGCAATGTTGGACAGCAGCAAAAAGTCTTGTACGGACAACCGAGCTTCCACGGGAATCACGTGCATTTTGCCGGATTCGTCGGCATATAGTGACAGCGCGTAGCGTTGTGTGGCATCAACAGACGTCGGACTGTGGTGGACAAACTCCATCAGGTGCATGTACTGGAACGTGAACGAGTTCATGAGCGGAAAGTCCACGTCCACGGCCAAGTCTGGGAGCGATGAAAAGTACAAGCCCCGCGGTTCCAGCGCCAAGTCCACCTTGGTTGAGCTCGTGTTGGTCGGGATGTGTTGGGTCCAATTGTAGTCGATTCTCACTTCCGACATCAGCACGAGAGCGCTACATACAGGCATCGATATCGATCCTTCATAGACGGACGGGCGAGATATTTCTTCTTGTTCTTACCGTGTGTCGGCTTTGGCAAAGTCCTCCAGCAAGTAAAAGCAACATGCTTTGTCAAACGCGACGCTTACGTCCATACTCGTCCAGTCGACCACTGGCCCCGCCACAAACCCCGTCATCGCTTTCTCCTCAGCCATCCAGAACGGCCACGTAAAGAAACTCGACACCATTTGCATCGACGACGGCAAGATCACAACGTGGGAATGGCCAATCTTCACCGAGTACGTCGACTCCGTGTACGATGACGTGGACGTCATGTGCACCTGCGCAACGTCGCGGATGGATTGCGTGGGCTTGATAAACGGGTCTCGGAGCACGTCGTCGTCCGACACGGTGAGCCCCACCACCGACACGTCGAACGCCAGGTCGTCGCTCGTTGTCATGTTGATCTGGACGTTCAGTTGCTCCAGATCCATCTTGACCGTCTTCTCCGGGCCGGCAATTGTCTTGTGCAGCGTCACGCGCGCGTCCATGACGTCGATGGTCACCCGCAGCCAGTCCACATTGCACACGGCAGTATCGTCGTGGAATCCGCCGCAATTTGCACATCGCGGCCACAGGTTCTCGTTGACAATGTTGTTGGCTTCTTTGAAGTTCTCGTAGATCATCCCCACGATCGTCCCGTACTGGTACTCGACAAAGTCCACACTCCACTCGTTCAAGCGGATACTCACGTGTTGCACCGTGTACGCCGCGCTGTCGAGCCATGCCGTCTAGAGTACTTTGAGATTGCACTCCATGCGAAATATATGGGGAGTAGTACCTGGAAATCGACAGAGCACACGGCCATGGCTTGTTCAAATATGGGGTGGTCCGTGTCCACAGCCCTCGTCTCAGGGTCCACCGCCCATCCGCTGAGCCCAATCAACTCGAACGACAGCCACGGCGTAGCTGGCCTCGCCGCGCCGTCGTCGGTGGCGTCGTGAAACGCTGCATCTTCTGCGCCAAACAACGACCCGAAAGTATATTCAGGTATGCTGGTCACAGACGACTGGATCATGTCGAGGGAGCGGCTGCGATACCTTCCGACGACTTGGACTTGGTCCTACATGATGATGTCAACATGATAACAACTACTACTTGCATCCCACAGATACCATACTGTAAACTATAGAGTAGGTACCTCGGACACTTTGGTGGCTTCGATCTCTGCCTCGATAAACGCCAAATGCGTGTGCAGTTCGTCCAGATGTTGGTCGAGCGAGTCCAATTTAGCCTTGAGAATCGAACATGCTTGTTCGGCGTGCAGAAGCGACTCGACGCGGCCACCTCCGCCATGCATGAATCGCTGCGACTCCCTCGTCGCCGTCTTGTAGTCGGCGTGGAGTCGGGAGTGGCTCACGAGCAGTTTGGCCCGCTGGTTCTTTACGAGGCGGCGGAGGTGGCGGAGTTCCAACCGCCGCAGTTCGTGGCGACGCGACACCGTTTCGACAAAGATGGCGTCGACTTCTTGTTCATCGAGAAACAACCCACTCGTGACGAAATCGTCTGTGACAGCGTGCGCCGACTGAAACTTGGCGCTGGTACTTCGCAACAACAGCAGTTCGTTCGAGCACGAATTTCGAGGCAAACTCAGCGACAGGTCATGCGCCACCACTTCCCAGCGAACTTCAGGCCACTCATCATCTCCCCGTCCATGCGCTGGGGGCACGGTGCTGTTGTACTGCGCGTACACGTTGGCCACGTCAGCGGCGCTCACCGGGACGTACAGCGCCTCGTGCAAGTGATACCGGCAGAAGTAGTCGACTTGTTTGTGCACCCGTAGCAAGTACGTCAAGGCGACTGCATCCAGCCGGAGTTGGGTGAGAAAAACCCGAAGCCCAGAACTGTCTTGGGTCGACGCGAATCGGAAATCCACGTGCTGCAAGTTGTCGTCCCGAGTGCCCGATACGATTGGTCGATGGCGCAACGGGGCGGCTCCAGTGGGGGAATGCGCGCCGTCTTCGACGCGGAGGTTCTTGACCGTTCCCCGGGCGTCGGCAGTGACATCGCAGTTCGGATCGTACAAGAGACTCGTGCTCGTGGCAAATGAACAGCTGACGGACGCTACATGCAGCGCCTCGTTGGAAGTGCACATGTCGCACCCCCCAGTGTGAATGCCATCCATATCGTGGTGGTACAAGTTCACGTGAATCCCTTGGTCAAGCCATATGCTGGTTTCCGACACACAGTGCGCCATGTCACGGGGCAAAACACTCGGGGTTGTTGGAGGGGCAGTCGCCTGTTGCTGCTGCGGCAGAAGTGTTCCTCTGGATAGAGTCAAATGTAGCTGCCCTTTGGTCCACCACTCGAGCGCACGCTTGACGAATTGATCCGACACGTCGCACTGGATACGTTCCAATACGCAAATGTGCATCAAAGTGGCATCCTTGTCGCTCAAGTTGAGCTGGTTGGAGAATTCAAACGCCGAGCGAGGACAGCTGGCTTGATCGACGGTGCACCCGCCAGGCAACGACAGCACGGGAAGACCGCGTACTTTGTCTGACACTGTGAACGCTCCAACCGAGGTGGTAGCATGAAACACTCTGGTGCACGATGTGCTGGCATACACCAAGTCTTTCACGTCCACTTGTCCCCACGGTTGCAGTGTCAGCACAATCGAAGGGACTCTTATGTCGATGGAAAGCCAGCACAATGGAGGAACGCTGGTGTTGGTACAAAGTACCATCGATGACGACGGCGGTTGGCCTGAAGGTTGAATATGTTGCTGTTGGCCACCCATCATCCACATTCGAGAGACTGTGCCACACAATGCCATGATGTGAACGAAGTCGTCGTCGTGCACACTCACATGGATCGGAGGCAAGGTTGCTGCGAATGCGTAGAGCGGGGACTCGGTTTCTTTGGTAGAAAAACGCAAGTCAAAGCCGGTGCCGTGGGAGGTCCGGACGATCGGGACCGCCGCCGCCGCCACGTTTGTAAACGTGTGGCAGCAGCGACAGCACTCGACTTTAGGTCCTACTTCATGCCTCGTTGTGAGTGTGGCCGAAAGCGATTCCAACGACAAGATTGATCTGTTTTGGCTCGAAACCAGCGCCATCGACTCCAGCGCCATCGTGGTGGTCGTTGCCGGCACGTCAGGGGAGCTGGTGGTTTGCACCGACAGCGCCGTGAGTCGCCCTTGCAGCGTAAAACACGACGGTCCGACCTCCACAGCGACATCCAACGACCGCATGCGGATGTCAAACAGCACTAGAGATAGCTCCGACGACGCGTTGTCCAGAGGGGCGGGCGGCGGGGGGCTCCGCGGGGCTTCGGCGTACCACGTCCAGAGCGGCAGCAGCAGCGCACTCCACTCAGACACGCACTTTTCACTGATTGCAATGGTCACAGGACTGTCCATCCAGCACTTCACGACGGTGGGGGTGCCCACGGCTCGGCTGTCGAGTTCAGGCAACGTGCATGCAAAGTGGAACCACGGCACGTCGCGGATCGTCATGTGCTCCATCACGACCGACTCGACGCCGCCGCTTTGGATTTCGCGCACGCGCAGCGCGTGAAGCGTCACTTGGACGTCTGTTTCTACGCATGTTTGGCGCCATTGGATGTGCAGGCCGTCCATGGAGCTGGCCCAGTGGACACCCTTGTTGGTTGTGTCGTTATCTCGAGGGATGACGGAAATCGCCACCGACGTCTCCACCGCCACGCGGACGCTCAAGCTGGGCGGCGCCACTGCATCCTCAAACACATCGTCGTCGTCGTCGTCGTCGTCGCTGTAGGGCATGGTGGTGCCGTTCGTCGTGCCGCCGTCGATGCAATCCGAGAGCAGCCACTGTTTGGCATACGTCAACACGAGCGCAAACCCCTGGACCTTGCTCGGCGCGAGCTTAAAGGACTCGTACTGGTCAAATGGGGCTTTGACTTCGCCCAGGATTGCGCCGAGGACGTCGACGTGGCTGGCTTCAATATGGACGGGCAGGGCTCGATGGGATACCTCGGACTTGGCGCAGGACATGCAAGATGTGTTGAATGAATTCGGCATGGGCACGTTGGATGATGAAAACATCATCTGAACGTCCACATCGGGCACGGCGGCACTCGCGCTTTGGTACGACAATGTGGCCTACGATGGCGGTGTTTGACAAGTTGATATTTGAGCGGATTGTGTACCTTGATGTCGCTGCACCAGTCGTGGATAAAGTAGTGGTGAGACTTGTCTGCGTACAACTCGACATAGGACGAGATGCCGTCAATTTGAAGTCTCTAATGTAGTAATGTAGGTCGTGATGGACATGGTGGAAGCATCGAGCATGTAAGCATGTACCTTGCGTGAAACATTGCCGCCTTGTCCTGGGTCCACAAAGGTAGGCTCCCAATCTCCGCCAACGTTTTGAAGAACCACACGTTGTATCGAGAACACGGCGAATCCCGCAGCCTAATGAACAACATAAGGTCAATGGATTGAGCAATAGTACGGGATGTCAACCTTGCTTCGGGTATCGTCGGCGCATTCGCACTGGATTTCGATGTCGTCGATCTCGACCTGAACATTGCCAATGATGCACGCGAGTAACTTGGACAGGTACGTTTTGTCTTGTTCATCTGTCGGTGCAGTCGCCGCGCCTGTCTGTACAGATGATCCGTCCGACGGATTGGAGTTCGCATGTGCATAGATTCGAATGTGTTGGGCTTTGATCACCACTGGCTGGCTCCACAGAGATCTCCATGGCACCTGCACCTGTAGCTCGCCAACTTCACCACGGCCGTATCCGAGTTTCAACTGGATGTTCTTGAAGGTGAGATCGCCATCCCAAATGCTCAGGTTCAGCTGAGATGAGTCTAGCGTGAGGAATTTCCCCAGCAGGCGCTGGAGCATCAACGCCAGGGCTTGTTGGATCATCCTGCCTTGCCTTCCCGAAGAGTGTTGTGTCCTTGTCGACGGGCTTCGTCAATCTTGCGCACCCAAAGTCGACAGTTTTAGCCAATCACGTGTCTCTTCTAAACATCCGACCAATCAATAGCGAGACTGGAATTGAAATCACTGTAAAAAATGACATTTTTAAAAACCGCGCTGTCAATCCTTGAAAAAAATAAACTTTTTCATGCATATTCCACGGTTTTGTCCGAAACTACTTTGAAAACACCTTTAACGTAAAAGTCCAATTTAAGAACACTTTTTTTCTGAGACGCTGCCGTGGAAGGCATGTAACTCGAGTCGTAGGTATCGGATTATAATTCTAGAATATGTTACATGATGCCAAAATCCAGGCCTATTTGGGAGTTATGAATGCGATATAATTCCTGTTATAATTCATTATCATTCACATCACTTTGTCCAGGAACAGCTTAAAACAAGCAGTCCAATTTAAGGTGCACCATTTTAATCTTTATAGTCTTTGTATAACCATTTGCTTATTTTTGGGCGGGTTGGGCGGGTAGGTTAAAAAGTGCCTTTGTAGGAATTGATTGGCTAATTCCCGTGCCCCTTAAATTGGATCGAGCACCTTAAATTGGACTTTTACGTTAACGTTATTATGGATTCGATAGGTTATCGAATTAATAGGATTTTCGGATGAGATTTTTGAAAATGAACACTCGAAATCAACCTTAATTTTGGACTTATTTTGGATTTACGCTGCTTTGTTGGCCAATCACATGCCAGACTCGAAATAGTGTGAGAATCATGGCTCAAGTTCGACGGAACGATGTGCGTGTCATCATGGTTGCTGGCGGCGCTGGCTTCATGGGATGTAACTTTTCCAGGCACATGCTGCAGCGCTATCCTTCGTACAAAGTCGTGGTGTACGACAAGTTGACGTACGCTGGCAATTTGGGCAACTTGCACGACATCTGCGACGACCCTCGCTTGATGTTTGTCCAGGGGGACATTTGCGACGCCACTTGTGTGGATGCTGCCATCCTTGATCATGGCGTGGACACCATCGTCAACTTTGCAGCCGAGACCCATGTCGATCGTTCCATCTTAAACCCCGACGCATTCATCCACACCAACGTGCTTGGGACGGCCACCTTGCTCGACAGCGCCCGACGCCATGAAATCCGCCGCTTCCATCAAATCAGCACCGACGAAGTGTACGGCCAAGTGCAGGCCGAGAGAAGCAGCGTTGAAACTGACAGGTTGGACCCTCGAAGTCCGTACGCTGCCAGCAAAGCCAGCGCCGACCTGCTCGTGGTGTCGTACTTTGTCACGTTTGGGCTTCCCGCGACCATCACACGAGCGTCCAACAACGTCGGTCCGTACCAGTACCCCGAGAAGGTGGTACCACTATTCACGACCAACGCCATGGACGACTTGTCTTTGCCAGTGTACGGAGACGGCCTTCAGCAGCGAGAATACCAATACGTGGCGGACCATAGCGAAGCCGTGGACGTGGTGCTTCATCATGGTGTGGTCGGTGAAATTTACAACGTCGGGACAGGGAGCAATCCCATGACGAACATGGCCATGGCGGAGCTGGTGCTGGAGTCTGTGAACAAGCCCACAGACCTCATTCAACATGTGCAAGACAGGCCAGGCCACGACCTGTGCTACCGTTTGAATATAGACAAGCTCCGACGATTGGGGTGGCAGCCATCGCATTCGCCCCGAGAAGCCGTCAGTAAGTCCGTGCGATGGTATGTGGAAAACGAATGGTGGTGGCGCCAGGTGAAACGAAGCGATGCCTTTCAACGGTTTTACAAGGATCAATATGGTCACCGGATGATCCAATCAGCCGAATAAGCTGGTCCAACTGTAGCCGTAGAGAGCGATAAAACTAGATGACTGCTGCAGGACTGGCACTTGTCTTAATCGAGTTGTTCTGTACTCCATTGTTGGAGCATTCCAAGGACAAATACTTCAACATATGATTCACCATCGTTGAAATCTCTAGAATGCTACACACTTGAATAAGGTTGACTTGTCGGAGGCAACCCTACGTATACACATACATACACGATGAGTTGCTGGTTTGAATCCTGTTCGTCACGAACGTACAGCAACATTTGACGGTGCTGGAGATGGCGGCTACTACCACGACAGCTAGCAACACCATCCAACTGACTGCCGCGGGTTTGGTCATGTCTTGAAAGGACGTGACTGGAGGACTCCCTCGATTGCCCTCCATCGAAACATACACAAACAGTGAGAGTGAAGAGAGGACCGACACCACCCCCCCACACATGAACGCCACTCCCGCCCCGTATGCTTTGCGAAACAGCGTAAAGTCACTACAAAGTCCATTGTACTATTTACTTTCGTGCAACTCGGAAGTCAAGACAAGCGAATGCTGGGAAAGTACCTTGGATGCACCCGGGAACTATTCGAGGACGCGTCCACAAGGAACAAGAGGGCATGCGTTATCCCCGAGAAGAGAACGCCACCTTCGATGATCTACCCATTCGCTAAAGGTCAAACGAAGTTGGTATCGGTGGACATGGGCACCTCTGGACGGTGAATAACATACGAAGCTACTGCCGCCGACACTGCTACGGTCAACGACAGTGCGTTTATCGAGCGTAGGTATCGCGTGTTCGAGCAGCATGTAAATGCAAACAACAGTACGACCACGACACTTCCGCATACAAGTCGAGGGATGGTCAGGGCACTGAAGAACGTATACCGTTAGGAACGAAGCATATATTTACCTAAGGTGATCACTTACCTGCACACGATAAACACGCATCCAAGACATAACGACCCAACGTAGCCCTACCAAGTTGTGAACAATTGTCCGCAGCAACAGTGAACTCCATGGTTACGTACAGCAACATGCACGAGAACGGGAACGCCTCCATGAAAGGACGTTTCTGACCCTTCTTCGGGATGAATGTCGATGGCTTCGACCTATTCGAACATGTTCTCATGGGGTCAAAGAGGTAGGTAGTACTGGGTGGATGTGTATGTTACTTGGCCACACGTAAGCTTGGCTGCTCCATATCGGAAGGCTTCGTGTGCGAAGTATGCGCTACAAACCCAAGCGAGTGTGAATTGAAGCCGTGATATGGCAACGTAGTGTCGATGTCGTACAATATTTTGGTCGGATATAGCCATGGCCACCGCCACCTACACAGTAGAATTGGTCAGCTCTTCGCTTCCTTCGTTGTGAGAGTTACATGTAAACCATCAGCACACTGTACGTGCCAATCCACGCGAGCCTAATCAGCTGGCCGTCATTGCAGCAATCAATGGTTGTCCATCTCTTTGGCTCCATGCCAGCAAATGTAGCTGGGTACTGTACAACAATTGATCGCACAGGTACTGTGTAGTGTTTGTGTATCCTTCCAATTTACGGTACGACGAAAGGTCACCATTTCGGTCGAAATAGCTGATGCAACTTGCCCTTTCAGATATTTTTGACACAATTCTGACTTGACCGTGAATTAGTCTTTCCAGTTCGCCAGGAATAGGCGTCCTATACAGTCGTCCCCCATATTCCCAAACGTTCAATGCTACATATTTGCACACGAGGCATTTCAAATGCTACGCAAACTGTGTCATCATCTATTGCAATTCGCAGATTATATTTCGAGTGTGTTGCCAGCTGTGAGCAACAAAAAAATTAACTTGAGCGCCCTACGATATACTATAATAGTACTATATAGAACACATCGTAGTATATATATAGAACACATCATTTCAAACATGTCACATGCCTCCTTGTAGCTTGGAGTGGCCACAACTTCGAAACATTCACGGGCCAGGGGAATTACATGTCATTCCTTGGGATACCGGTAGGTACTCCATTAGCAGCGTCTCCCTGCCCTGGCATCAACAAGCTCGTTTCAATCCTGTCAATACCAAGTGTAAAAAGGGACAATAGCTTAGCTATTTTGACCAGATAGACGAGTTGCCTGTGACAACTTCAGAACACATGTGTTGTGATGGCCACGAAAGCCGAGGCTGTGATTGGCCCGTGGCCAAGACAGGCCAACTCCGCCCAGAAGCCCTGAAGCAGCAACCAAAGTGTGACTGACAATCGATCGACCAACCCCGCCTTGCTCCATTTGGTCCTCCCCTTGATGAAAGCATCGTTCGTAGCCGTGGTGGTGGCTGCATACGCCCACGCGGCATGGGCCCACCCATGGAAGGGGAACAAGTCGTTCAAGATCAACGACACCAACGTCACCCTCCTCAACACGTTTTGGGCCACGTCGCCTGGGCTCAACAAGAAAGCGCCTGTGAACGTCACGACCTACTCGACCGACTGCAAGGACGTCGAGTTCCAGGAGGACCGTCGGTGGGACAACTGCACGGAAGAGCGTATCACGTGCATATGGTTCCCCAACGGCACCGTGGGCCGAGGAAGCAACTGCCGCAAAGTCACTCGGTACGGGTCAGCCGACTACGGCCAGGTGAATGCGTTCCGCGGCGGGTCGGGGTCCGTGGACCGAAAGTTCGACAACGTCACGGGCACGAACGTGTCGACGACGCTGTTTCCATCGCACATCACCGTCGAGCACATTGAAGGCTTTCCGACTTATGTCGAAACCATGTACGTCCCACACTTCGACTGGATGAAGCATAAACGAAACGCTTTTAGAGTCATCGATGAGATCGGGGTCAGATCCTTCAACCGCGACATGTCGAGGACGTACCAGACCAAGCTGCCCATCACAGCGCGCTTCCTGTAGGGCAAACGCGCTCTAGACTACCACATTTCATGTTGGCTTGTTATGTAGGCAAATGCGGGGAAACCGAATAGCGTCCATCAGCGGCGTCACCTTTTCCGAAAATTTGCAAGTCATGTACGAACACACGACCGCTTCAACATCGTTTGGTCGTCATCATATATTGCGTAGGGACTTTGGTGGAAATGAAATCACATCCATTGGAAAGATCGTCGCGCCGAATCTTATGACATTGTACGTACAGCTATCCGACGAACGATTCTCCATATTCACATTGCACATGCAGGTCCTTCATAAGCAACAAAATCGCTTCCCTTGCCGGTGCCGTGTTCCCACTTACGCTGCGCAGCTTGTAAGTCGTATATGAACACGTGGCCTCTGCTAACACATAGTAGGCTACTCCAAAGCAATGAAATCACCACCTTAGCCAACGCGGACTGGCCCCCCAACCTTCTAATCTTGTACAGTACATAGTTCATCTGTGATATTGATGCTATGGTTTCAAAGGGCGCTGTCGTCAAATCTGCTGACCAGTCTCTCGTACCCGCTGCCGGCAACTCTAATCGACTTGTAAGCCATCCATTGTCCACTGATATTGTCATGACAACACTCGACCTAGACGCGCATCGCATATGCCCATCGATGATAACTTGGTCAAAGTAACTTGGCCGTCGAAATTGCGACTGCTGTACGTATATATATTTCTGCATCCTATTATATATATATATACTTTATATATATAGATATATGCTTGCATTCTGTGGGACTTACACACTTCATCTAGCTCCCTCGTCAATACCACCGTGACCGAACTCACATCAAACTTTCCGCCGACACTCAAATACATGTATGTCGGTCGCCACACCACGCACGATACGAACCATCTTATATATATATGCCTTTCTGTCATTTATATTTAAAGCTAAACTTTCCGTCAGGTTCCTCTGGAACACCAACATCACGGCATTTTACGCGAATGAGTCTCAATTCTTGCTGCTGTCGAACGTCTCTACGACTTGCGAAGGCCTCAGCGACGACGGCAGTGGTGACAACGGTGACCACGACTATTGCGAGCGCTTGCTGTCGCACAACGCCACCAACACCACGTGCAAAGGCCACATCCGCATCGAGTGGCTGCATGGCAAGTACCCGATCTGCATCATTCCGGACGACAAACGCCCGCTGAACAAGGTCACAATCATCTGCGCGGTGGCAATCTCGGGGGGGGTGCTCGTGGTCGGCGTCGCCTTGCTTGCGCACTGGCGGAAGGTCCAGCGGCGGCATAAGTGGTACAACGACTCGGGCGCGTACTGCGAAGACCAGACGGCGACGGTCGTGACCAACGACATCCGGACCGACAAGCTCATCTCGAGCTACCGGATTCCGCCCGACCGGATCGACCGCGGGGTCGAAATCGGGCGCGGCGGGTACGGCGTCGTGTACGTGGCCACGATCAAGTACGGGGGCAAGGCGACGCGGCAGGTGGCGATGAAGCGGCTGCTGCCCGAGCGCACGCACAACCCCACGGACGTCGAGACGTTTATGGACGAGATCCGCACATGTTCGAGCATCTTCCACCCCAACATTGTCGAGTTTGTGGGAGTGACGTGGACAACGTTGTCCAACGTTTCGCTGCTGACAGAGTTCATGGCAGCGGGCGACGTGTGGAGTTTGATCGAGGCCGACCACCGCCGCCGCCACCGCGCGATCGAGTGGCATATCCAGCCAGACACACTTTTGGTGGATTTGGACGACCTGTCGACATTCTTGTCTGGCCCAGTGGCTGATGATGATGACGAAGAAGGACCTGATCACATGCAGGCACATCGTCGGTTTTCCAAATTTAGCATCTTGTGCAGCGTCGTGGACGCACTCGTGTACTTGCACTCGCTGCCCGTGCCCATCATCCACCGCGACATCAAAGCCAGGAACGTCCTTGTCAACGACGTTGGCCACGTCAAGCTCTCCGACTTTGGCACGAGTCGCGAGGGTACGATGGACTACACGATGACGTCCGAGATTGGCACGATTCCGTGGATCGCACCCGAGATCCTCAAGGGTGTGCGGTACACGGAGATGGCCGACATCTACTCGGTGGGCGTGCTCATCTCGGAGCTCGACACGGGCGAAGTGCCGTACTCGACCATGGAAACGACCTCTCCGAACGATAAGTACCCTCGAGTGGCCAAGACCAAGATCATGATGATGGTCGTGGCCGGCGACCTACGGCCGTGCGTGACCCACGAGTGCCCCAACATTATTTATGACGTGATCCGGCGCTGTGTCGCATACTGCCCAAGCGACCGCCCCACGGCCAAGCAGCTGCAGCACTGGCTGCGGCAAATCCAACGAGAAATGACCTTACAACCCCATCAACAACCCCGCACTACACCGGCTTGACAGAATTATATGGCGACTATATATATGCAGTTTCGATTGGTTTCACGCTCGGATGTTTTTGACTACCGGGGGAATGGACTTTTTATGAATACCACACCTGCACAGTGCGCCATCAACACAGGTGCGGACAAAGATATCTAACGTTACAGTAGATGCTTCACATATAGTACATATTACTTCGAAGTACATATATACTGAAGTAAATATACATATATACTGAAGTAAATATATATATATATTTCTATCGATCGCACCGATTAGTGTACGTTAATATTCGCGGTTTCCAACATGCTTTTGCTCGGAAAGCAACAGCCGCATCACGTCCACCAAGCGCAGCACGCCTATTTCGGACATGAGGATCATGGCGATGTTTGTTGTGTGTATTGATACCAATATGTTGAGGGTTGCCATGCTCCTCCATGATATACAACCGAGTCACGCGCTGGGCAAAAAACACTTGAAGGGCCCTGGCGACAGAGGTCATGGGGGGGACGGTCACGGGGGGGTTGTTCTAAGTAACATAGTTGATCCTATTAATATATAACTAGGGGAGGGGGATAGACTAGTTAGGACCTTTAACACGTGAACGATCGGAAACACCAAGTTGCTAAAGTGCGGAAGGCTCACGGAGGGGGTGATCGCCGGCGGCAACGGCACGGGAAATTCGACGACAAAGTTCAACTTGGACGGCCAGCACTCGACCAGTTCGAGGATCTCTTGCCACCTAATTCATACATTGATGAGATATCACATCGTAGAATGAAACGATGTTGGCAGCATTAGGTTGCTCCTGACCCGAACGACGACAGCTCGTGGTCCATGTCGTTGAGCAGCAGCATGCCAGACATGTGTTTGGCACGAAGCAGGTAGAACGCTTCGTACATGCTTGCGGTGGACCGATGCATGCTTAGCGGCTTTGCCACACACTCCAACTTGGCGACGGGCCACTCTTGCTTGCCATCTACCCAACCCCCGCTCAGTCGAGTTCGCTCAGTTTGATCCGACGAGTTGGACATAGTATCGTACTCAAAAGCGACAGGTCTTCCAACATGAACCGGACCACGTCAAACGGCGTGAGGATGCCCAGGATGGGCGTCGGGTGCTTGGGGCTGGGCGCCACTGGAACGTAACTCTCAACTGGGGCCAGTCATTCGTCTCGGTGAGTTGTAACGACGTTCAAGAGATATGTACATGTGGCGAATCGATGCACGAGGTTGAACAGGTAGTCGTCTGCATATGACACCCGCAACCCCGTTGGCTGGCCACTTGGCACAAACTCGTTGCTGTCTCGAGCCAGTTGAAGCACTTCGCGCAGACTCATGGCCGCGAACTTTCTGCCGGCGTCAGCGATCTGACCTTCCATCTTGACCAGTTCGATGTCAGGCAACTTGGACATGTTGACCATGTACGACCCGGTGGACTTGCAGTTGACTTCGAGGGGTGGCAGTACTGCCAACAAGCATCTGCGCACACAAGAAGGAAGAGTACATGCATGTTACGGCTGAATACGATATTCATAGTATCGTTGAAAATAGTACCAAGGGCAATCTCGTCTCACCTGGCAAAGGTTTCATAATCGACGAGGCCAGAATACACCCGATCGCCGGCTTTTCCCACGCGATGGTGTTCATAGACAAGGGCGACGCGACGTCGTCGCAGCTGCAGTTCCTTGAGCGCTAAAAAGCACTGGACATCGTCGGGCATGTGGAACATGTCGTCGTTGTACAGGGTCTGGCCACCAACATCTCGAATCTACTTGCGAGTCGTTGAGCTAACGTTAAACAGATGTACAATGAATGGTAGTAGTACCTTGGTGGACCACAACACGTCAGGGTCATTGGTGCAATCTGCGACAAAAAACGTGGCCGCCGAGGCATCTTCCAGCAACTCGGAGTTTTGGAAGAACGTCATGGCCTTGTCCTCTGTGACGAGGCCCGTAAACAGCGATTGCAACTCTTCAAAGAACGAACACACGAACGGCTGGGTGAGCGAATACTCGATCGCTTCCTTGAGCGTGACCAACGGTTTGGTGTCGTCCGTGGCTCGGAGGGCCATCTAACCGTCCAACATGAAAACCGCTGTAGCACTTAGCGTATACAGATATTCAATGTACACCTCCATGGCGTTGGTGATTTCCGTCGACGGCGGCTCGGATAGGCGAAGCATGCGAGTAACAGCATTGACACAATCGCGGTAAATCAGCAACTTTGTGGTGCTTTCAATGACTAGGCTTGCATAAGAGAGGTCATAAAAAAGGATGGTGAATGCAATAGGCAGATGCTTTACAGTTTTCGTGGTTAGCGCACATATACATGCGAAAGATAAAGTGCAGTTTGAGCTTTAAATCTACGCGCAATGCCAAGCAGATTCCCACGAGCACTTCAAAGCCGTTCGCTCCAGCCGTGCCGTTTGTCAGGGACTCGAAGAGCTAGAAGACGTACATGTGAGGTTGTTTATAGCATGTACGGTTGGTACCGCATAGTGAGGCAACGTGTCTTGCAGCAGCATCCCAAACACTTCGTCAAACTGAACGTACGTCAACGATCGAGCCGAGTGCGCCTCGTCCACGAAGATTTGCCAGCATTCCTCCACGGTCTTGAGGGACTGAGTCGTGTACTCAGTTACGAGGGACCGAAGGTGTTCATCGGCTAGTCCATGGGACGATAGGGTTGCTCCCATGCCGGTATGCGGCTTGGCTCGGGAATACGCGAAAACCAGTTACCTAAAAAGTAACGGTTTATTCATTGTTGCAACAAATAACCTTCGCAATTCAATTGTATGCATTTTCACAAGGGCCCTCAAACGTTTCACATTTTTGTCGCAATGATCATCGACGTCGACAGCAATGCTCAACCGATAATGCGCGTGGAAGTTGTCGATGTGAACTACTACATGGACAAGCCATTGCCAAAGGATGCTATTCCTTCCTTGCCGCAAGGTCCATGCTACGAACGCGCTCGGTCCGTTCCAGTCGTCCGCATATTTGGCGCGACGCCCGCGGGACAAAAGTGTTGCGCGCATCTTCACGGGGTACAGTACATACAGCTTGTCGTTCATCATGATCCTTTGCCACATGAACGTAGATCTTTCCTTACTTCTACATGCGCTGCGAGAACGATCCAACATTCGATTCCATCGACGAGCTCGTAACAATGCTACCAAAAGTCGCCCACGACATCGAGTCCGCCGTGCGCACACTATCCCAAGCCAATGTGAAAGCGCCTGTCGGAACCACGAACAGCACTGCAAAACCCACCTCTCGTCAGCAAAACATCTCAGTGGCCAAGGTACCGAGCCATGATGTCGATGTCCAACGATCCAATTCCTCATACTTCCACGAAGTTGGCGGTCGTCAAGGGCGTGCCTTTCTACGGCTACCACGCGTCCGAAGTGTTGTTCATCAAGGTGTTCCTATACGACCCAGCCATGATGAGTCGCATCGTGCAAGTGGTCGAGAGCGGGTTGGTCACCCAGCGAACATTCCAGCCATATGAAGCGCATATCCCGTACCTCCTCCAAGTAAGTACCTGTACATCGTCCATTCATTCGCATGACTAGATAAACGATGGTATCTAGGTGTTTGCGGATTACCACATTGAGGGCATGAACTACCTCAACCTTTGCGACTTTAAGGTCTGTTTCTTCTACTTTAGTCTTGACTTTGCTTATCGTGTGCTCTAGTTTCGCTCCCCATTGCCCCACGCCCAACCCCACTTGGACTCGGAGCACCGTATGTCATAGAATCGATTGAAGCTATCGTTTATTCGCTAGACACTGCTATATCTTGTGATTGAAGCCATCGTTTGTTCGCTATATCTTGTGATTGAAGCCATCATTTGTTCGCTAGAAACTGTGTGGTTGGCTCCTTCCAACGCCCTGGCCACGTTTACAGGCAGGGAAGCCCCTGTGGTCTCGAGCCCCAAGTGGAATGCTCGTACGGCCGTGTGCAGCTTAGAGCTGGACGTGTCTTGCCACTGCATTCTCAATCCTACGGCTGCCACGTCAGACAGCCAATGCTATGTGCCATCGCTGGCGCCATTGTGGGAGGTACGTTTCCCAGTCGTTCATGTAAATCCAATACAATTGATAGGAAGAAAAGCTCCGTCGACGAGCCGCCGGCCTCGCCGCAACACCAGAAGTGGCGCCAAGCATCCAACGCCATTTACATGATGTACATGATGGGTCCCCCCACGACCTACGAAGAAGCGAGTCGTCGCCTCTATCCCAATCCGACTTTAACGACCAAATGTGGGCATCGCTGGATGCGATTCTGCGTAAAGTTCAAGCAGCCAAGGACATGTCCGACCACCAATCGACAGCGTCCACGGGCATATTGCCGTCTCCGCACGACGAGTCTCTTGGTCACTTGTACTCGTACAGTCAATTGGACACTGCAGACGGCGATGTACGAGGAGCAGCAGCAGATGACGAGGTGGACGTGGAAAACCAAGAGTTGCTGGCGTTGCTGGCGACACTCGAACGCAACGTCGCGACCGTCGAATCTCGTCCTCCACATGTCCAACATGACGACGGCGACGACGACGACGACGACGATAGTATGGATATCATGGCGTCTCAGCGTCAATTGGAGAACGAGACCGGCGAAAAGCCGTGGTGGGACGATGGACTTGACCAACAAGAACCAGACTCCGACTTGGTCGTAGAGTCTACCGCCACCAACGACGACGACGACAACTGCAATAGGATCATGTCCCTCCATGCTGCGGCAGAGTCCCCTGAAGTGTTTCAACAGTCTACTATATCTATGTTTCCGTCAGCCACGCCACTCCCATCCACGCCCTCCTCCACTCGAGTGTGGCACTTTGGCTTGGATCCCCCCAGCGTGCAGGACGTGCTAGCTGGGGGCTGGCCGTCGGTAGGCTTTCATCATCGCCATATATAGACGACGCTTTCAAGGGGTCTTTCTCATTTGAAATACAATCATGGTTGTAGGGGGAGGATAAGCCCATGGTGCGCTACAGCTGCGACGACGACGTCCCAGACAAGCCAGTGGTGTTTGCCGGTCGCCGCGTGCATTTTTCAAAGCAAGGGGTGGAGTATCTTCGGAATTACCCCGACGGCGCCTGTGCCCAACCCCCGTTGACGTCGCGGCGGAAGGTGCGGCGAGTGCGCACGCCGCTGCGGGCTCCACCCACCGTGGCAGACTTAAGGGATCCATTGCCGGTAATATTTTTGGACAGCAGCTGTCGTGTATACACATAGGATAGTGACAACCCTGTAGTTAGTTGGTCATGTACTATTTACATAGCGCTTTTTGTAGCCACAAACTCCAGGATCGACGTCGCAACCACCTGGTGGACTTATTGGTCAACACAACGTGCACACGTCGAATGTGACTATTCTGTCGGTGGAGGTTCACGTGAATTCGAGGGAAATGCTGCTGCCAGACCCAGGCGTCGACGCAGTGGTGGCACTTGGGTACGTTGTGGAAGCGAATGAAGGCAGCGACAGTCCTTCCACGGTCACTGGCATCATCATGGTGGATCAATCATGTGTCGACACGTTCCAGCTGCCTGTAGCCAATCAAATCGTAGCTGTGCACTGTGTTCCGTCCGAAATGGCGCTGTTTACAGCACTCGACCAACTCATACATCGATGGGACCCAGACTTTCTCGTTGGTTTTGAAGTCCAGCAGGGTTCGTGGGGGTACTTGATTGATCGTGCTACCACGTTCGACCCGCCCGTACGCTTGGATATTCTATATATATATATATATATATATATATATATATATATATAATCGTGTATACCCAAATATATGATTTAATATCGTTCCCGCAGGTGAATTTGATTCAAACGTTGTCGAGGTTGCCGTTGGTGCGAATGGATTCGCGCAATCAGTCGACCAATCATCCAGACGGACAACGTACGACATTATTATTATTATTATTGCATTCCTTCGTCATATAAAATAATACTCGTAAAAGTATTATTTTATATTATTATACTATTTCATGTGTTTATGATTGAATATCCCATCCATCCCCTTGTCACACACAGCACCCAAGATTGGCACGGTGTGGGGAATGAAGAAAGCGTCTGGCATTTGGATGCACGGCCGACACATGCTGAATCTGTGGCGCTGCGCTCGCTCCGAGGTACTATACTACCCCATGGATTCCCGGTATTTTGGGTTAACAGTTAACATGTTAGTTAAAACTCGGCCGCTACACGTTCGAGTGTGTGGTCGCGCATGTATTAAAGCGACGGGTGCCCGTGTACTCGAACCAAGTGCTGACGCGGTGGTTCCAAGCTGGAGGGTCTGTCCGATGCAGAGCGTTGGAATACCTCGTCGTCAAGACTTCGTTGAACATGTCGCTCCTGGATGGGCTGCAGTTGATCACTCGAACAAGGCAAGTGTATATTACTTTATATTATTGTAGTTGAACCAAATGGTAGTGAAATGGCGCGGCTCTTTGGCATGGACTTCTTCTCTGTCCTATCGCGTGGATCGCAGTATCGCGTCGAAGCTGTGAATATTCGAGTCACGAAGCGCCTGAACTACATATTGATATCGCCCAACCGTCAACAAGGTGGTGTAGTGTGGATTCACATATGAGATATCAACTGGCCATTTACTAACCATTGCGATGATAGTCGCCGGCCAGGCCCCCATGGAGTGCATTCCCCTCGTAATGGAGCCCCTGTCTGCCTTTTATGGCGACCCTGTTGTCGTGCTGGATTTCCAGGTGTGTTGTTGGTGAAATGTTTAGTTAGTTGGTTCAAACTACTCATGTCGAGTGTTGTTGGTGAAATGTTTAGTTAGTTGGTTCTAACTACTCATGTCGAGTGTTGTTGGTGAAATGTTTAGTTAGTTGGTTCTAACTACTCATGTCTAGTCGCTGTACCCGTCCATGATGATTGCGTACAATATTTGCTACTCGACGTGCCTCGGTCGACTCAAAAACGGCATGGACGACGAAGTCGAGACGGCGCTGGGCGTTGTGTCCAACCATGTTGTCGATATAAACGTACGTCCTGTGCATATTCTGCCACTTGATTGCTATTAGTAGAATATTACTCCTCCTTCTATATCTCTTTCAATGTACTTGCGTCAAGAACTGGGAAATTTGTATGGATCTCTTAAACCCATGATGTATATATATATACTATTCAAAGTGTGTACTTTCGAAAGCCATGTAGTAGTAGTAGTAGTAGTAGTAGTAGTAGTGCTAACCTTGTCGTATGACATGGCATGTTTGAAATATAATAATAATAATAATAATATTAATATTTTGGTTGCAGGGCCTGCTTCAGTCTGGAAAGCAGACGACGATCACACCGAACGGAGTGCTGTTTTGCCCCAAGACCCAACGCCACGGTGTGCTTCCTTTAGTGCTGTCTGAAATCCTCTCGACTCGCATCATGATCAAGCAAGCGATGAAGGCGGCGGTATCCATATGTTCATACCCTCCACATATATCATAAAATCCAGATAGTATCTCCATTCTCGACATGTTTGTAGAGCACGACCAATCGCCGGTTGAGTCGCGTGCTTGATGCGAGGCAGATGGCTCTGAAAATGATTGCCAACGTCACGTACGGGTACACGGCCGCCAGTTTCTCTGGGCGCATGCCATGTGCACAGGTTGCCGACGCCATTGTCCAGGTAAAAAGCATATAACTTTAGCTTATATATTTAGTATTGATATTGAGTACGAATCTCTGGACCCCGTCGAATCGAATCACGTCGACCGAATCGATCTATACGAATCGTTCCGATTGGTTGGTCAATCTAAAAATTACTCTTTGCCTGTTGGCTACTTGAGTGTTTTTGTTTTTACTTTGTGCGGCAAAGCCAATCAAATATCGCGGCGAGATTTGTGTTTCTCGATTTTACGAATCGCGCCGAATTGGGAAATAGGTTGCAAATTCACACTATTTTGTCGATACAAACGATGTTTGATGACACATGGGCGCCTATAGTGTGGGCGCACGACGCTGGAAGCGGCGGTCAAGACTGTGGAAACCCATCCGACGTGGCATGCAAAGGTCGTATATGGTGACACGGACAGTCTGTTTGTGCAGCTACGGGGTCGAACTCTGGAGCAAGCGTTGCGACTTGGCCACGAAATCGCCCACGTCGTCACGACGCTCAATCCCAAGTACGTTTGTTCAATAGTTGTGTTGTGAATGCACTATACACTTGCAACATACGCGTCGTGTTTTTTGACTAATCAATCCGATTGAATCACGCTGGAGTTCTGATTGGTTGAAAATATCCTTGTCCTTTTTGTAAGAGCCAATCAAATCCACTATTGTATTGTGAATTCGGTACAAATTTCTAGACCCCGTCGAATATCGAATCGACGCTAATGGCTAATCCAATTTTGGGTGGATTTGATTGGCTCGCTCATATAGAAAGGACAAGTATAGTCAGCCAATCAGAACTCCAGCGTAATTCAATACCACTGATTAGGCATAACTTTGGGAGTTTATAGCGAATTCAGAATATTTATTTATTTTGATCGACTGTTTCTTGAGACGATAGTGTGATTTGTATATATATAGACCCGTGTGCTTAAAGTTTGAAAAAGTGTACATGGGGTCGTTCCTCGTATCCAAGAAACGGTACGTTGGGCTCAAGTTTGAGCATTTGGGAGACAAGGGCCATCTGGACGCCAAGGGTATTGAAACCATCCGCCGCGACTCGTGCGGCGTCGTGCAGCACCCGATGCGGCACTGGCTCCGGCTCGTCTTCTTCACGCGGGACCTCTCGGCGTGCAAAAAGTACCTCCAGAAGTACTGGACCCACATGCACGACGGACGCATTCCACTGACGCACTACATTTTCGCCAAGGAAGTGCGATTGGGCACGTATGCCGGGTAGATATATATATAATATACAATTATTTGAGAAATGAGTGGTTAGACAAGGTCCTCCGGGGGTGTTGGTTGCCAAGAAAGCCATGGCCAAAGACCCTCGGGCAGAACCACGATACGCTGAACGCGTGGCGTACGTGGTGGTCCGAGGTCCCCCCGGCGCCCGACTCATGGACTTGGTCGTTGCTCCAGATGAGTTGGTAGCCAGTCAAAAGCAGTATTCAATCAACGTCGACTATTACGTGTCCAAACAAGTACGTGGCACCTCCTCGCGACCTTGTCTGGTGTGAAAAAAATCACCAACCAAATTGACTCAAGAAAGGGGATGTACCCATGCACACCACGAAGCTATACAAACGCTCCTGTAGGGTCTGTCTGTGGTTCGACTGTTAACAATCCCGTCTTGACTCTCTGCGGAACTCCTCACAGCTGATTTATATGTACTTTTAGATGCTTCCTAGCTTTGAGCGATTGGCGATTCTCATGGGCGTAGACGTTCGCAAATGGTACAACGCGCTGCCTCGAAAGGCGGAGCGAGCGGCTGTGGCCCCGTCGCTGACGCGGATTGACGCGTACTACTCGAGTCAGCACTGCCGAGTGTGCGACACAAGGAGCTTCCATCGGGGGTCGATTTGTGCAGACTGCCGCGCGCACCCGCAGCGCACCGCCATGGCCGTCGAATCGCAAGTGGTGCAGTTGGACGCGGAGCTGCAGGCGCTGAGACGCGTGTGTGTGCAGTGCATGGGGTCGAGTTGGGGAGGGTCGTGGGACAGCCCGATGGCCATGGTGTGCCGGAATTTTAGCTGCGCAGTGTGGAACCAGTGGCTGCCCACGGCCGTGGCCACGGAGACGTGGAAAACTAAAGTTAAAGTAGAAAGTAGTGTATGTAAAAACGATTAATACTACCGAAACGTAGCAAGACTGTATGATCACCATCGAAATGTCCACTGTCACTTGACAAAGGAACAGCAGCGCCACTTTGTGGGGCTCTGTCAGTGGATATGCGGAGGGGGGGAAACGGCCTAAGCAGTGTACTTGCCGCCATACTTGGCTTCCGACCCGTATTGGGGGTTGCCATACTGGGGCCGGTTGTACACTTTAGGCTTAACCTCTGCCGCCGCTTTTCGCTTATCGCTGCACGTGCTAGCGAGCTTCGACAGAGCGGACGACAGCGCAGCGTACACTTCGCTGGGCAGCGGGCACAGCTTGTCCCCGTTGCCGTCCACCGACGGCCCTGACTCGCCCTCTTTCAGGTCTCCGTAGGCGCGTTCGTCGGCCAGATGACGACCGTACACGAGGGAGATGGCGTCGTCCTCCTTGGCCCAGTCGGGGTAGATTTTTCCCAAGAACTCGACAACGTCAAACTCGGCGAGGCACAAGTAGCTGCGCTTGGACAACAGGTGGTTGTACGTTTGCACTTCGGCGGTGGTCGTGATGTCCTCGGCAGTCAGAATGTCGTCGTCGATGCACTTGGTCACAGTCGCAGAGTTGGCGCGGAGGTCATCCGACAGCTTCCACTCGTCCGTCTTGAACTCGGGGTAGCACTTGGACAGGTCTCCGTCGTTGTTGGCGCGGCATGCATGGAATGCGCAATAGTACAAGATGCCAAACCCTTCCAAGATGGGCTGCTCGTGGTAGCCAGCGCTGCGGACCGCGATTTCAGCAATTGACTGGGGACGGCGGAGTGCCGACGCTTCGCGCTCGACGTAGTGCACGGCGTCGTATAGACCGCGGTACGTGCGGTCGGTGGTGTAGTCGGCGTTCTGGCAGTAGCGGTAGATGCTCTGGCTGTCCGTCTTTTGGAGGGCTTTAAGGGCTTCCGAGTTTTTGCTGTTGGTGTACAAGTTGTTGGCTGGATCGGTCACCGAGTAGTGGATCGTGCTGGGGATGTTAGCATAGATGTAGGCGCCTTGATCGCTGTCAATGGGCTGCAAGTCGTTCGGGTTGGCGCACGCAAACTTCGTGCCAATCGTAAACGCACTGAGCCCCGAGGCTTCGCCACTGGTGTACTGCTGAAGGAAGATTTCCTTTTCGCCGTGCTTGACATAGTACGGCGCGTTCGGGTTGTACGCGACCGTGCCCGCCGGTTGCTCGAACGACCGGTACAAGTTGGGAAAGTTGTCCTTGGCGGCGTCGCCGGTGCATGCTTTGACCGACTCGATGAACGCGTGTAGCTTGCGCAGGTACAGCACCGGGCCTTCCACTGGGTTCTTGCACGCGTCCGCGGCGTAGTGCTCGATGAAATTGATGCGGATGTAGTTTTCCGTCAAGCACATGACGGTCGCCGTCGTGATAGACACGTACGCACTCTGGAGGCACTTTTCCTTCAAGTAGTCGGGCGTGATCTCGTACGTGGCGGGCTTGGGCGTGGGGGCGGCCGTGGCAGGCGAGCCGTACCCGCCTTCGTCGGGTTTCTTCGTCGTCTTGGGCTTTGCCGTCGTGGTTGTCGTGGGCTCGGGGGTTGGGCGCTTCTTGTAGTCCGACCCGTAGTAGTCGTCGTTGTATTCTTCGGGCTTGGGAGTAGGCTTGGGGGGCTCACCGCCGCAGATGCCGTCGACGTTGGCACTGAGGGAGAAGTGCAAAACCAAGCACTGGTCCAAGAAGTAATTGGTCAGGCTCTTGCGGCCGCACGACGTCCACGGGGCCCCCGTGAGAAAACAATGGTAGTCACCCAACTTGGGCACTTTGAAGCTGTCCACCGCGCCGGGCGTTTCCGTGAAGAACGTGTACGGGAAAGGCTCCTCTGCGTCCTTCTTGTAGTGCGACGTCCACGGCTCGTACACTGGTGGCGCGTACGTTCGGTAGTCGTCTTCGTCGCCGAACTTATCACCGTGGATGTTGCCGTAGCCAGGCTTTTCCTTGTTGTACGACGCCGGTTTCTTCTTGCCGTAGGTGCTCTTGGGTGGCGTATCGTAGTCATCGGTTTCTTGTTGGCCGTAGTTATCGCCACCATAGTTGGGCCGGGGTTTGTAAGCAGGCTTCTTGGTCGTCTTGTACGAAGGAACTTCATCATCGTAGCCATAGCCGTAGGCAGGTTTGTTGGTGGTAGGTCGCTTCGTCGGCGCAGGTTCAGAGTAGGTATCGTAATTGTAGTCATCTTCCGTGTACGAGTCAGCCTTCTTGGGCTCGTAGCCATCATTTGTTGGCTCTTTGTAGTCGCCATACGTCTCATAGGTGTCGTCATCGTCGCCGCCATACGAAGGCTGATCGTACTCTTCAACGTCGCCGCCATACGAAGGCTGATCGTACTCTTCAACGTCGCCGCCATACGAAGGCTGGTCGTACTCTTCAACGTCACCGTAGTTGTCGTACTCGTCCTGGTTGTTGTAGCTGTTGATGGGCGTGCCGTAGGTCGCCCGTTCGCCAGCTTGGATTTCCGCCAAGATGGTTTTGATGCCAACCAACACTGCGAAAAGGTACGCTCCCTTCATGGTCGTGCCTTGTTGAATTTGTCAAGCAAATTGTGCAATGATCTCTTGTTCGTGTGTGGCCTTGGCTACACCCCCGTGGGTTTCGCTAAAGGTTCGGGGCCAATCCCCAACGTTGCCAAACTTTTGCACCCAATCGCACGCGCGAAACATCGGCGCCTTTTCGACTCGACGTAACGCGAAACTGACAGTTGAATCGGCCAATCATACTTGTGACGACCCTTTGTTGACCAATCAGAACGCACTTTCGAAAACGAAAAGGCGCTTGATTTTCGTGTGGGAGTTTGCAGCGGGTCTGTATCTTGTGAAGTGCGTGCGACTCAGCCACTCACAACACACTGAAATCATCCTTTCAACAATGGAAGCTATCGAGCCGGCAGCTAACAAGTGCACGAACGTTCAATGTAGTAAGAAATTCGTCAAAGAATCGACACTACCCAACTCTGATGTGTCAAAGGTAGCGGTTTTGCTTCGGTTTCACATTTTAGCAGGGTGTGATGTCGCGCCAGGAAATAGCATCGCGAGGGTATGAAGGACGTGGTGTCGTATTCAGGGTACATTGCATTTCCCTTTGTAAACACTTTTGCTTTCTACAGTACTGTGCACAACCCTCAGTGACCAAAGTACCGGATTGTCCTAGTGCCTCCATAACAGTTTGAACGTCCTCTCTTTTTTCTACCGGTATGCTCTAACAACGCAATCGTATAATTCAAGTATGATATTTAAAGCAGAATCCAACTACAAAGTGGACAATCGTCCACTTAAATTCAGTTTACTAGTGTAGTATGTCCTTGAATGTTCTTCATCCATTCAAGGGCGACCTTTTCTCGGTCAAGTCGAGGCGTTTCCATGTATCTGGATTTCCGGTCACTGCGTATTGCAATATGCACTGGCGGACATGGAGAGGCAGTTTCTGGGTGGTTTCGGACGTGCCGCACACCAGCGCGACGCCCAGCGCCTCGAAGAGCTTGGCTGGGGCGACGCTGCCGCTCCATCGGACCGTTTGGACTCGCAGATTCGATACGAGCCAACGAATCAACGACAGCGGCTTGGTGAGCATGACCTTCTTGGACACGCGCGACACTTTTCCGTCGGTGGTCACGTGCAGCCAGTGTTCGGCATCCCACACAGTCATGGGCCGTTTGTGGGTCCGGCACTGCCACTGCAGAAACTCGAGGCAGCCATCGTACCCGTCGTTGCCTGGCGCTGGTTTCATACGGCTGCATACCCTGGCATTCAGCACCTCTTGGGGGAAAAACGGCCGCAGAGTCTGCAGTACCACCTACAACACCTTCGTCGTTAACGCACGAGATAGACAAAGCGAGATGGGCAAACTGTGGACCTCGTTGTGGCCACACGGTTTCCCGTAGAGTCCCCCCCATTGCTGCACGTCGGACGGCTCCGGATTCGGCGCCCACTCGTCGGTGGACGTCACGCTGGCTCTCACGACCAGCGATGTCACATCCTTGGTCGCGCCGTGCCGCACGCTGCCTTCCCACGCGCCGCCGAAGGCGCCTCCATCCGCCGCATCCAGCCATTGCGTCTGTGCTGATAGTCGGGTGTTGTGAATCGACATGCCCGTGGCGGCGTTTTGAGCGACGAGGCCGACGGCCGCCAGCTTTTGCTTCATCTTGGCGGGGTTCACGGGGCTCGTGGCAGCGAGGGGGGTCGCGATGAGGACAAACAGCTTGTCGGACAACGCCTGGAGCTTTTGCTGGGCGGGAGTTAGGGCCTTGGGCTTGGCTTCTGGCTCGTCCCCCAGACCAGACGCGTTGGCGAGTTTTCGTATCCATTGGGCGTCGTGGTCTTGGGGTTGGGCTTGTTGCAGGTCGAAAATACTCGAGGCCAAGTTGGCTCTAGCCGTGGCTTTTTGCAGCATTGGCTTGGAAATGTCGACCGCGATCGACGACGAAGCGGCGGTTCCTGGCGCCAGCAGCGCATACCCGCCACGCGACGGACTGGCGTGGATTTGAACGACCGTGGCAGCATAGGTACAAGTTGCCGAGGCCACCAACGATGCAAAGTGCTCGGTCGTGACCACGACGCCCTCGTGGCTGCTCGAGCCAAATTTGTCCAAATAGTTCTGGCGAATGGTTGGGTTGGTCTTGGAGTGGATGGCAAACACTGAAAACCCCAGCTGCTTCAATGTTCCCGCAACGCATTGGGGCGTCAGCTGTCCGGTGGCCTTCGTAGGAACCACGACCACTGCCCGACATAGGTTCTTCACTTCTAGAAGATAATACACGGCCCCCACGACGTCCTCGTCCCGAACGTGCAGGTGGTGCTGCTGCTGGATTGGCACGCTTTGAATAGACTGAGGTGGGGATGAATCAGTGGGAGCAGTTGATGGTGTGGGGACATTGGCTGCAGCTGCGCCGCCTGCGTTGAGGACTGCCCTTTTGTGCTTCTTGCCTTGCTCGTGCATCAAGCGCGCGCCACTGGTGACAGAGATTTTGCACGCGTCGCACACGTATGTCCCGCTTTTCTTATCGCTTTTGTGGATTTGAGGCGGTGGTCCTACTGGTTTTGTCTTTTCATGCTTGGGTTTTCCAGTCGAATCCTTGCCAGCCTTGTGCTTCTTTGCCGGAGGTGCACTTGGCCTACGACGGACGTCAGCGCATGAAGCAAACGCGCATGCATGAAGACGTACTTGACGACTGCGCGAAGAAGCGCTGGGTTGACAATGACGAGGCCCCCACTGGATGGAGACTTCGCGTCGTTCCGTGGCCGCTTCGTCTTGTTGCCTTTCGCCATGGCACACCACGAATGATAATTTCCCGGATAATCAAAGTTCAACGAATGATCCGGAAACACGAGTATTAGCCAATCCCATGGCATCCGGATAAGGATTGCGATTGCTGTTGCCGTGGCCAATCAAAACTATTGCCCAAATAGGAATACCCATGGAGGCGCCGCAACAGGACGATGGCGGGTTCGATGCCATGGACACGGAAGCGTTGGCGCGCGAAGCCAAGAAGCGTGAGAATGACCCGAACACATACAAGCGAAGCGGAGGACGGAACGAACCGGTGAACTGCTTGGAAGACATCTACAAGCAATGGGACGAACTCATCCCCGCCGACGAATGGGATCGGTACGAAGCGATGACCATGTTCGTCGTGGAATGGAACCCTCAGACGCCACGAGCGTTGGAGAAGTGTTTGATCGCTCTTCGTCGTCAATACAAGACTCTCCCCAAGAAGTCCCAGCTCAAGTTCGTGTACAACGTGCTCGTGAAGCGCGGGACGGCACCGCCGCAATTGGCAATCGACACGCTGCTGGTGAAGAAAGCAGGCAAAAGTCAAAGCGGTGTGTTGGTCGTGACAGTGGTCACTAGTCCGTACCCCCACGGCCAAAAGTTTAGCTGCCAGTGGAATTGCTACTACTGCCCCAACGAGCCAGACCAGCCGCGGTCGTACCTCCACGACGAACCCAGCGTCCTCCGAGCCAACCGCAACCGCTTCGACCCGGTGCTGCAATTCTGCGATCGCTGCGTGACCCTTGCCTTGAACGGCCATCCCGTGGACAAGATTGAGTTGCTCGTGTTGGGGGGCACATGGGCGTCGTACCCAGTGTCTTACCAAGAAGAGTACGTGTCGTCGATCTTTGTCAGTATATTGGCTTTGTTTTACCCCAAATTTTGACTTTTGTGCTGATTCGCCAAATCTATCGATTGTTTGTGCTCACTTTTGTATGTAAAACGCATCATCCAGTGTCACACTAATTTCAGTCATACACTAATTCAATGTTGACTTCGTCGAAGAGCGGATAATTTGATTGGCTACTTGATTCATGATGTGAGTTTTGATTGGTCATATATCGATTGTCTGCCGATTTGGTTCGTTCGATTGAGCACCCCACTCCAATTTCGAATCGACTTGACAAGATATATATATATATATATATATATATTATTGATTAGGAAAGATATTCACTTTTCGAGTAGATTTATCCGAGACCTGTTTTACGCAGCCAACACGTTCCACGACCGCGTAAAACGCGAACGAAAGTCGTTGGACCAGGAAAAGCTCGAAAATGAAACCACTTTGGTCAAGATCATCGGCATCACGCTGGAAACCCGCCCGGACTGCATCACGCCGGACGAGCTGCGTCGGTTCCGTCGGTACGGATGTACCCGCGTGCAGCTGGGCATTCAACACACGGACGAAGGCATTTTGAAAAAGATCAACCGCGGGTGCACGACCCAAGATGCAAAGCGAGGTGCTGCAGTATATCTTGAAATATTTTCATAGTCGAATATATGTGTGTGTGACTGTAGCCATGAAGCTGTTGCGCGACTGCGGCTACAAGACAGACATCCACTTGATGCCAAACTTACCGGGCAGTTCCGTCGATCTGGACCGTGCCATGTTTGACTATGTCCTCCACTCGCCCGACTTGCAAGCCGACCAGTGGAAGATTTACCCGTGTGAAGTCACGCCGTGGACCGTGATCAAGCGATGGTAGTGTCCTTTAAAAATTGGGTTGACTTGTGTGCTCCAAATCTATCGATCGATTTGTCCAGTGGTGATTCTACCTACACTAAATTGATGTATTACACTAAATAGATGTTGATCATGGTTTCCTGCAATCTGATTGGCTAAATCCTACTTCTGCCGATTCATCTATGTATACATTACTATTTGGTTGTGTCGATGCATTCTGTATGTCGTTCCAGTTTAGACTAAACACAGCAATATACCACCGTCTTCTGTACCAAATATACTGATGATGTAGTCTTATGGTGCTTTCTGCCAAAACTATTGGACTTCTTTCTATCTATCGGTCGGTTATTTTTGTACTTCATATTTTTGGGTGTAATGTATTTTTACACTATTTGAAGTCCCACACGGCTTTGATGGTTGCAGGCGCGTTTGAGTGACCACTTGAAAACAGTGTTCTGGGTTTTGATTGGTCGATCGATTGTCCTTGGCTCGTTTCGATTGAGCATTCCACTCGACATTGTTCGAATCGAACGATCCTGTGTTGATATGACGGTGGTAGGTTTGACGCGGGGGAGTATGTCCCGTACGGTGACAACGAGCTCATGGCGCTGCTGATGGACGTCAAGGTGCAAGTGCATCCTTGGATCCGACTGAATCGGGTCATTCGAGATATCCCGTCGCAGTACATTCTGGGGGGGATGGACGAGCCCAACCTGCGGCAGGTGATTCTCAAGCGCATGGAGCAGGCGGGGCTCCGCTGCCGGTGCATCCGCTGCCGCGAAATAAAAGCCGACGCGCCGGCGGCCACCAAAGCCGAGCTGCTGGTCCGGACGTACGAAGCGAACGAAGGCACCGAGTACTTTCTGAGCTTTGAAACCCCTGACGAAAAGACCATCTGCGGGTTCTGTCGGCTGCGCTTGTCTCCCACGGCGGGCGGCGGTACCTTTCCGGAACTCGAGGGCGCGGCGCTGGTGCGGGAGCTGCACGTGTATGGCCAACTGGTGGTGGTCAACAGCGTCGACAAGTCCAAGGCCCAACACGGCGGGTTTGGCACGCAGTTGATGCTCAAAGCGGAGGAAATCGCCCAAGAACACGGGTTTACCAAGATGGCCGTGATTGCCGGCGTCGGCGTGCGCAACTTTTACCGCAAATTGGGCTTTGAAGTCGAAGGCGAAGGCGAATTGATGATCAAACACTTTCCAAAGAAAAAGTCGAGTTGGGCCAAGCCCGAATGGCGCTGGGTGGCGGCTGCCGCCATGGCGACCGTGGCCATTGGGGTCGCGGCGCTCAAGAAGAGAGCGTAAGCTTAGTAGACTAATGTATAGCATTTCCACTGACTTGCTGCACACATGACGTCGTGATGTCATCCGTGCGTTCCTATGATGGTGTGATCGCTTGCATTTCATAACGTTAATGTCCATGTTGAAGCATAAAATTGGTTGCCGTTTGGCTTGGACAAAGGAACATGGGGCTAACCGTCAAAGTATGCTAGCGTCCTCCCACGTGAACACGCCCGAGGGGCCCAGAGAACTACCCGTTTGCTTTGTTGATTCAGTAGCCATTCCCCACCGTCACGATGCCGTAGAACGGAGCGACATACCCGGTTTGCCACTTGGCTTTCGTTGCTTGGTTGCTGGACACCAGCCCCACCGATCGGTTGCAAGCCCCCTTGGGACAACCAGTGGCTATATGCTGACCAATCAGGCGGCATCAGCTTATCAAGTGTCTGTGGACCAACGGCTCGTTCAAAAACAGGCCTAACATGTACGACCACTCGCGGTCCAGCGCGCTCCTCGTCGCGTTTGGCCTCAGCGTTGGCCACCAGCACGACGCCCAGATGTTGCTCTGGCAGCCATCCGTTGCCGGGCTTGAGTCGTGCCCTTGTCCAAGTACGCATAGCTAAACCATTCGCGGCCCACGAGGTCGAAGCCAAAGCCATCGCCCACACCTTGCCAGACATCGTCGTAGCCGACAAGAGGGGTGCTGGGTTGGGAAGGATAACATGTGTCCAGAGATCATGTCCGCTACGATCTAGGGCGACTCGAAGGTACTGTGGCCACGGCGTAGCAGAAACTGCAAAACTTGGACGGGTCCCCAATCGACAACCAAATCGGGCAAACTGCGAGTTGCCGCCGTATGACATGTAATTTCTCGAGTCGTTGATGAGATTTAACGGGGCTCTGCGACTTGGCAGTTGCAACCGAAGTGCCCCAGGGCCAAATGATGGCATGTCACCAGGTCGACCAAACGGGTTTTTCATAGGCTGCCAAACGTTTGGTTCACGAACGACGCCCACGTTTGATTGGATTTCCATTTGATCACTTGGCCTATACTGGAGTAGTTGACGTTGGCATAGGCGTAGCCGGCGGGTAGTGGCTAGTCAAAGAGTCGTTGGGTTATTTCCCGCTCGGTTTTGAACATACCCAGCATGAACGGCATATCGCCGTCATACGCGCCAAGCCCAGAGTTCATCGTGAGCAAATCCGCCAACGTTGTGTGCACTTCGGCCTATGTGTCCTGGATTGAAACCGCGTTCTTGACAGTGTCGGACCATTCTATCCTGCCATCGTCTGCGCGCTTGGCAATTCTCATGGCAATAAACGTTGTTGCATACGATCCAATTTGAAACACCGTGTCGGACATTACGACGGCCTCGCATTGTCGCAAACGCAATGACCAGCTCTCTGTTTTCGGCCATAATTCGCCCACTGGTGTTAGAAGCAACAGTTTATTGGACACCAAGCCGAACGTAGACTACGTTGCTACTTGACAGCCATAAATTCAAGACGGCAAGAGCCACGTGATAGAACGACCGCGACTGCACATTGAACATTGGTTTGTTGAATTGATTAGATTTACCATTTTTATCCGAGTGAATGTATAGACTGCAGGACATTTTGAACATATTTTTGCGCAGACGGTCGCATTGCCTCCGTCCACGTGCCTCGGTTGAATTTTGTGTTGTAATGGGAATTGCACTTCATAATATCGTCTGTCGTAATGATAGTGATGATTATCGTTGTAGTCAACGGAGCAGACGGGAAACCAATGTACCGTAGTGCTGACAGCAAATTGACAGTAAACACCAATTTTGTGAAAGCGTTTTCCATTGGCTGTAGATTTCACGCCATGTGATTGGCTAGTTTCCCATTTCCATTGCATTTGCCATGCTTCGCTGTGGCATCATGCGGCGGGCAGGTGGCGTCCTGTCGTCGATGCAGCACCGCGCAATGTTCTCAATCAGTCCACGACAGCTGGCAGCTCGTGAAGCGGAAGTTCTTCAGACGCTCAAGCTGGTCAAGGACGACTTGGTGGGACAAGACTTGATCACACTGGGACGTGTCAAAGTACGGAATGCCATGAGCTGGAATCCACACCAACTTTGTCGCACGTAGAACTTGGAGATCTCCGACGAGCATGCCGTGTCCTGCACCATTGACTCTCCATCTCCCGTCTTGTTGCAGAATCAAGAGGTATCCGTAACTTCATTCATCGCCAATGCATCATTGATGATGGTGATGTCCTCCAGTGGATCACGCAAGCCACGGACCGCATCAAGGCGTTGTCGTGGGTCACAGGTGCCAACGTGGCTCTTTCGCATCCGACCCCAAGAAACATCCAAGCGACTCGCTCGTCCTCTCTCGCAAATGTCGGCAACATCATCGCCGTGTCCAGTTGCAAAGGCGGCGTCGGCAAGTCCACCGTCGCCGTCAACTTGGCGTTTGCGTACGCTCCCAGCCATCCATTAGCAGCCAGCACAACTATCAACATTATGTGAGTCTGTAGGTTGAAAAAGCGTGGGGCTCGTGTGGGCATTCTGGACGCCGACATCTACGGCCCCAGTTTACCCACAATGATCTCGCCCCCCGACGTGGCTATCCGCAAGTCGACAGTGAATCCGCATTTCGTGCGTCCGGTCGAGTACCAAGGCGTGCAATGCATGTCCTTTGGCTTCGTCAACAGCAAAGCCGCGCCCGGCGCCGGTGGTAAGTGCTTCAAGGCTTATGCAACAACGTTAATATGATGCGAATTCAAATCACCCTCCAAGTTCAGTATGTTGAGCAAAGCTTTTGATGTGGCGTAGGCAAAGGCGCGGCAGTGATGCGTGGGGCCATGGTGTCCAAGGTCATCGACCAGGTAATATATACGTAGTTTATTTGTAGCCGTTCGAGAGTTCAACGTGTTGTTTGTATCGGCGGTGGTAGTTGGTGCTGGGCACAGAATGGGGGGTGCTGGACTACTTGGTGATCGATATGCCCCCTGGCACTGGCGATATCCACATGTCGCTGGCCCAGCAAGTGGCCATCACGACCGCTGTCATAGTTACGACACCGCAGAAACTCAGGTAGATCAATCACGGCTATGCCGACGACTGACGTGGACATTATTGTAGCTTTGTGGACGTGGAGAAGGGCATTTCCATGTTTGAAGACCTCAAGGTAGATAGATACCAGCCAAACAGTACGAAGAGGGTAAATCCAGTTGATAGGTGCCGACGTCTGCCGTGGTGGAGAACATGTCGTATTTTGACTGCGTTCACGGCCACCGCCACTACCCCTTTGGTTTGTTCGTTATCTATCGATCGTTCATTTGTTCAACATTGACTGGGTTAGGCCATGGCTACTTGACCACCCTGCAATCACGCTACAGCATTCCGCACACGTTTCAATTGCCCATGGCCGATGCCATGAACATCAGCGTCGACACGGGCAGGTACATCTGGCTCTCTAGCCACCCTATATGCCAGAGGAAGATGGAACTTCATAGATCGGATGCAACATGTTCATGTGCTTTGTGTGTGGGGTAGTCCGGTGGTGTTGAGCGACGCGTTGCCAACTGTGACGGCCGTGTACGACGACTTGGCGACCACCGTGGCCCAAGAGTGCGTGAAGCTCAAGCACTTGGCGCGCGTGGCACCAGAGCTCTTGTTTGACAAGACCCGCGGCATGGTCCTGCGCTTCTTCTCCACTGACAGCGCCGAGGAAATCGTGCTGTCGCCCGTGGACCTACGCGCGAGGTGAATGGTGGAGACCTCATGACATCTCACGGGTATGGTGCTCTAGATGTCGATGTGCACAATGCATCGAAGAATTCACGGGGAAACAGGTACTGTACAGCTGTACTCCGTCAGAGTAAGAGGGGGATGGGAGGTTGAGGTTGATGTTGTGTGGTATAGATTTTGGACCCGACTACGATCCAAGAGGATATTCGACCGACTGCTGTGCAGCGAAAGGTATATAAGATGGACGTTGCGTGCAGTTGTGCTGACGATGTTGGGCTGTTTATGTTGAAGGGCAACTACGCCTTTGCCGTTGTGTGGAGCGACGGCCACTCGTCGTCGTTGTACACGTTCGAACATTTGCGGCAACTGGCCAAGGAAGTCCAAGACGACGCCGCTTAAGCCACGTCGAGCGAAACGCCTGGCTTTAACCTTGATAATGGAATGTTCACGTCACATGAGTGCGTGATGCGAAGCATGAAGTCGCGCCTCCATCGAAACGTGTGTCCTGCAAGTTGACTTTGGCCGTCGTTCGCCCCATGAACTTCCTCATGAAGGCTCCTTGGACTAGTGCACCTCGCCCTCACAACTTTCTTCGTGCGTTGCCACCTTCGTCACTCAACGGCACCGCACCCAACGGAATCTGCCGTCTGTTTTCAAACTCCACCACTCCTTTCAAGTGTCGATTGAAATCGTCATATTTCGAAGTAAATAGGTTCGATTTGTGTAGTTTTTATGCATTTATCGCAATGCCATACAAATGGCGAGTTAGGTTTTGACAACGGCAATAAAAATACGATTTGAAATATTGAATTTCACCTCGGAACCGGACTCGGACTCCTACCTGGTAGCGCCGTCGCACCTTCTCGTCAGCCTGCCGCGCAAGCCTCGCTACTCCCTACCAGTGTGCCAACCCATCATCACCACCTGAGCTGGACCACCTCGATACTGCCATGCTGCTCCGTCGACGTGCCACTGAGTCCTGTCCACAAGCGTCGTCCAATGTGTCGCTGAAGCGGAAAGGCCTTGCCGACTTATGTGGAGAACCACGTCAATTGGAATCAGCGATCACCCGCTCCGCCACCACGAAGAACGCCTTTTCCGCGTTCAAGCGCACCAAGTGCATTAGCTCCGACGACGCTGCCAAGAAGGTCGTTGCCGACAGTCCACGGGCCAAATGGCGCCTCCTTGACACCGAAACCAAGCTGCAGATGCAACGCGTTCCTGTCATCGAGTTTGGTCGATTTGAAATCGAGACGTGGTATCCAAGTCCATACCCCACGCACATGTACCCCGACAACAAGCTCTTTGTGTGCGAGAATTGCCTTGGGTACACGTCGACGAAGCGGTTGCTAGAGCACCATCGGAGCGACGACTGTCCATTGGCCAAGCAACGTCCTCCAGGCCGTACCGTGTACGAGGAAGCCCTGCCGGACGCTCCATCGCCCTCGTCGTCGTCGTTAATCCTCGTGGAGGTGGACGGCATGGCGAGTTCCACGTACTGCCAGAACCTGTGCCTGCTGGCCAAACTGTTCATGGACCAAAAGACTCTGTACTTCGACGTGAGCGTGTTCTGGTTCTACCTGCTTTGCATTTACGACAAGCGCAGCGGAAACGTGCATCCTGTGGGGTATTTCTCCAAGGAGAAAGCCAATCCCGACCAGTACAACCTGTCGTGCATTGTCGTGTTCCCACCCTACCAACGAAGGGGCTATGGGTCGCTGCTCATTTCGCTCTCTTATGAACTCACCAAGCGGGAGCACACTGTGGGCACGCCCGAAAAGCCGCTCTCAGTGCTTGGCCGCGCAGCGTACATGGAGTACTGGCGCTTTGTGCTCCTCACGGAGCTGTGCAAGATGGGTGGCAGCAGCAGCACCACCACTTCTTCCACAACCATATCCATTCAAAAGCTCAGCGCCGCAACTGCCATCACGCCCGACGACATCGTCGCGACGCTGCGCGAGTGCCCAGGCGTTGTCGTGTCCGACAAGTCCACCCGAGGCTCTCCTACCACGGTACGTAGTACTACACTGAAGCGCTAGTTTGAATCAACATGCTGATCTTCGCTCGTTGGTCGGTGCTGTAGAAGCCATCGTTTGGAATGTGCCTTGCCACGGCGTCGGCCTTGGTGGCTGCCTCTAGACCCGTGCGGGTATGCAAACCCCGCCAGTTGAAATGGAAACGACCCACGAAACTACGTTAACACTGTTGTATTTATACCCCACATGTCCGCAACCCACAGACGACGACCCTCTCTCTCTCTACCCTGATGGATACATATCACTTCACTTTGCACATCAAGAATGTTTGTTTAATGCAAGAGCGTTGGTTCACTAATGGCGAGTATGTTCGACTATGGTTCTAGCGTGAAGCCACACAGAGTCGTGGACGTTGGACGTCTTGTCCTTGTCTTCGTGCCATTCAAACCGCGCGTGCGTTCGATTGTGCACTTGCAACAACCCATACCCGTACCTACATCGTACACATCAACGCCCCACCATGTCCATCCTTTGGTTGTGTAATGTTTGTTACCTGGCTTTACGATACGCAGACCATACCGGGCGGGGCTCAATGTACTTGTCGGCTAGCCCTTCGCGGTTGCCTCCGTCGCCAATCGTCACGTAAATCGGCGCGTTGACCGTTCGTTCGTGTCGAAACACGGGGAACGTCCGTTCGTATGAATGCACGTGGCCAGCCAGGACCACATGCACGCGGTGATCAAACAGAAGGTCCTCCATGTCTTTGCGCATCGCATGTTGCGGCTCCACATTGCTTTGATGCGCGCGGTTGCTGCTGTACCATGGCCCGTGCATCATCACCACGATCCAGGGAGTCACTCGGCGGTCCACCCGTTCCAAGTCGCGGGCGGCCCACTTGAACTGGATGGATGCGCGGTAGGTTGGGATGTACGGCGTGAGCACGACGACATGGACCGATGCGACGTCGAACGAGTAAAACAAATTGCCCCGCGTGGCGCCGCTCTCGTGAAAGGGCATGCGGTAGCGTGCTTGGTACGCGTCAAAGGTAGTCAATTGGCATGACGTTTCAATCTCGTGGTTGCCAGCGGCCATCATCCTACGTCCAGTACATGACAGCCTGTGGCCATGGAACGAAGATACCAAGGAATGGCAGACGTCGAGGGTTCCACAAACGTCCCCCATGCATCCCATCGCGATTGAACCGTGTCGGCGTAGGAGAGGTCGCCTACGATGTTTCAATCATGGTTGGCAAAGTGGTGGTGTGATCTGAAGGGTACCAGCGAGGAGCACAGCGTTCACTAATGGATTCTTCTGGATGTACCCGAGCGTTTCCAACGAGTAATTGGTTTGTCTAGGAGGTAAGAGGTTCATGTAATGGATGACACGCGAGGGGACATATACCCCAAGTCGCCGAGAATGCCCAGGGTCAGCGGTGTATCGACATCGCCGCGCTTGGGGGGCGTGCGAAAGGAGAGAACTTTAGACCACCCCGATTCGTTCCCGCCAACGACATCTACGTGAGTCAACCGTCAACACAATAACGAGAGGCATAGAAACAACTGGGACGTACAGAAATACTGCGCGTTTGGCTCCAACGATGGCAACAGAACGTGGTGGTTGTACCCTGATGTGTAGTGGCAAAATTTATACTGCGAGGCCGGTTGAGTGGCGCGGCTTTCGAGGTCCAACGACGCGTTGTGCTGACCGTACTTCACGCGGGATTCCCCTGCTGTCGCCGTGACCCAACTGATTGTCATTCCAGCTGACTCAATTCCCCCGATGGCAATATGCACTTGCTCCGGTCTCCCTGAAGAGGCAGCATGTACAGACGGTATCGTCCACGTCATACAGATAAGTATCCCGCCCATCCAAATCGCCGCAGCTATCGCCTTCATGCTTCCACTTCGTCGTAGTGTCGCGATCTTTGGAATATGCGGAAGTCATGGTGAACTTATCCGGACATCTGTGTATCCGGATATGTTCCCAACATCCGGATACGTAGCCCACCTTATGCTCCGGATAACACAACCGTAGAATCGCAACGAACAGCCTTCGCTTCCGCTCCTACAGAACGTCGCCAATGCTGCCGCTAGTGACGATGATGCCGACGAAAGCGGAGACATCCGTCGTGTGTCTAGTGGTCGCACCCACAAGCTGTTTGGGGCGTTCGTGTTGTGTGCTGGAGTCCGTTTCCCATACGAATTCCGAGAGGTTTCAGGGTAAGTAAGGGGTGGTTTGCTGCCAGCCAATGACGACGGGCCTGGTGATAAAATTCGCTTGTACTGGGTCTCTCTATGGAGATTTATTACCAGCAGGGACTATCCGTCCTCGCACTAGTATTTCTCGGTCGGTTGTCTGGGTGGCCACCAGTGTTACATATCGCGCAGTAGACGACCATGAAGAAGTCTGAACTGGCCAAAGCCATCCGCAAGATCCTGGGCGCGTCCGACCTTGAGACCATGAGCCGCAAGATGGTGCGCAAGCAGCTCGAGACCACGTTCGGCGTGTCCATGGAAGAGTACAAGAGTTTCATCAACGAGGAAATCACCAAAGTGATTGAAGAGCAGGAGGAGGACGACTCGGGCGACGACGAAGAGGAGGTCGATGCGCCGCCCCCGGCCAAGAAGGCCAAGAAGGCGAGTGGTGCGGCCAAGGTGAAGGCGGAACCGAAGAAGCGCGCGCCGCGAAAGAAGAACGAGGACGGGAGTGCCACCGGCGGGTTCGCCGTGGAGATGCTGCTGAGTCCGGAACTGTCGGAAGTACTGGGCATCACCCAAAGCAGTCGGCCGCAACTCGTCAAGAAGATGTGGGAGTACATTCGCGAGCAAGGGCTGCAAGACCCGAACGACAAGCGCACGATCATCCTCAACGACGCCCTCAAAAACGTCTTCCAGCGCGACTCGTTCACGATGTTCTCCATGAACAAGTACCTGAAGCGACACGTGCTCAAGCCGGAGGACCTGCCGGCCACGGGATGGGCCGACATCCAACGCGATGGCGAGTCGAGCGAAGAGGACGAGGAGAAGACCGCCGAGAAGGAGCGCAAGAAGGCAGCCAAGTTGGCACGGAAAACACATCTCAAGGAGACGGGCGAGAAGCCCAAGCGCGCGCCGCCCGCGCCCAACTCTGGCATCAACGCGCCGCTGACGTTGTCGGAGGAGCTGTCAGACCTGTTAGGGGAAGTCCAGATGAGCCGGCCGCAGGTGGTCAAGAAGCTGTGGGAGTATATCAAGGAGAACAACCTGCAAAATCCAGACAACAAGCAAGAGATCAACTGCGACGACACGCTCACGCACTTGTTTGGCGAGGACAAAGTCACCATGTTCACCATGAACAAGCTGCTCAAGCCGCATTTGCTGGGCAAGGCCAAGCTGGAAGCAGTAGACGACCATGCATAGACAGACGAACCAACGACCCCATCCGTTGTGGAGCGAATTGACGACATCATAAACCACAAATATGTACACACGATTACCCTGTATCTAGTGAGGTTTTATCGCAAGCGATCCAAACATGCTAGTATAGATAGCTTTAAAGGTCGAGCAACCCGCGATTCTGTTCCTCTTTGGTCAGCTTTTCCTGCTCCAGAGTCTCCTTGGCCAATTGGTACTCCGCGGCAATCTGGTCGGTGGGTTGCGTGGTGGCGTATGCCGACCCGAGGTAGGTCGAATCGGCCGCGGCTACCTTGGCGTACTTGAGAATGGCTTCGCGCGGGTCTTCGCTACGGATGGACTCGCTCTTGATCTGGTCGCGCATGAAGAACTGCGTGAGCGTGCTGCCGCCCGTGCTGCCGCCAAAGCCGGGGCCGGTGATGGGTTTCGATGGTTTCTTGGACGCAATCGGGTCCAGTCGGATCTGTGTTGTGCAACCCCATTCACGCCACAAAACAGCAGCGATTACAACTCGACCACATACAAGATACGGTACGAACCTTGGCGTATTTGCGCTTGGTCGGCTTTGCGTTGGCGTCGCGGTACATGGGCAACGCATGGGGGTTTACAATGGCGCCGTCGCTGGACTCGTCGATCCGGACGTACCCGGCGCTGGCCAGCGGCAGCTTCTTCGTAGCACTCAAGAGAACCCCCTTGGTGCTGATAGCTTCATCGTAGAACACGCGCACGGTGCCAGCGCTCGACCCGACAAACACCTAATCCAGTTGGGATTTAACATCAGGTACACATCGTACACCCAAGGGAAGAGTGGAGTACCTGGTTGATCTTAGGATGCCACGCCACGCATACGGCACTTTCGTCTGGGTGCATGTCGATGGCGGTGAGGGGGGCGGTCACCGCCGTGAGGACGTCGAAGAACAGCACTTGGCCATGCCGTTCCTTTCCAGTCGGGACCCCCGTGCCAACTGCCACGGCCGTGCCGGTTGCATTGAACGCCATGTTGGCGACTGCAAAGTGACTGGGGACGTCTCTCAGCTAGACATTGTTTGGATTGTTATATATCAATCTATTATATATATACCGTTTTCAAGGGCGATGCCAGTTTGCGAATATCCCACAGCTTGACGCAGTCGTCGCTGCACGACCGTGTGCCAAACACCTTGTCGTTGGCAAAGCGGATGCTAGACACACTCAAATCGGGGCTTCCGGCGGCGTGCGCCCCGGGCATCTTGACCGCTGCCGTCGTCGTCGTGGCTCGACGCAGGTCGTAGCCGAACACGGAGCCCTCGGTCGTCGCGCCAAACACGAGGCTGCCGTCAGTGTTGTACGCACACGCGGTCACTTCGATGCGCTTGCCCTGCTTGCTCTTGAACTTGATCACTTGGTCGTTCAGGAGCTTGTTGAAGGCAGTCTTTCCGTCCAGCTTCCACAGCCGGACGGTGCCGTCCAGCGCACACGTCGCCATCGACTGCTTGAGCGTCGGGTGCCACGAGCCCCCCGTGCACGTGTGCGTGTGCCCCTTGGTGTGCACCATGTCCATCACGTACATGTCGCCCTTTACAAACTGCGTCTCCTTGACGCCTTCCCGAGATAGCACCGTCGGCTGCGATGACCCTGTCACAGACAGCACCTACAGATCGACCTTTTTTCAGCGTTTGCATGTAGAAGATGGAGGAGGCGCTACCCGATCGCCAGTAGGGCTGTAGCTCAACGCGACGATCGCATGACCTTCTTCGACTTCAGTGTCTCGAAATGGCCGCACTTGGCGCGCCATGCCGGCGAAGTCCCACAGCTTCATGTGGTAGTCCATCGACCCCGTGGCCACGCGCGCGCCAGGGGCGTCCACCGCGATGCTCGTGATGGACTTGGTATGCGACGTCAACACGACTTGGTTTTTCAGCGGCAAGTTGTATCTAGGTGGGGATGAGATGGTTTACATACAGCATGGAGACGGATGGATGGACGCACCGCAGCGCGAGGTCCCGCGCGTAGGAGTCTGCACTGGTGGCGGCATTGTCGTCGTCATCACTATCAGACTCTGGGCCGTCGGAATCGACTGTCTCGGTAGGTTGTTGTTGCTTGTTGGGATTGTTCTGCGGGCCACGAGGGACGGACGACCGCGGTTTCTGGTTGTTCACTTCGTGAGTGGTATTGCCGACTTCGTCCGCGGAAACAGCGGGGACATGCGACACCTTGGGCGCTTGAGTCATCATTTCCATCGTCATGCGGCGGATCTCCTCGTCTCGCGCTGCCCGATCGGCGGCTTTCTGCGATTGTTTCACGTTGTTGGTCGTGGCAAACCCTGTGGGCAATTGCGCCATGTCCGCGAGCGACGACGATGACGCCCCAGAAGAAATCGCTGGCGCTTGGTTGTACCCACGAAGAATGTACCTGCGCGAACTGGCGCCAAACACGATCTCGGACCCGTTGTCCACCGCCTTGCGGAATTCGTTGGGCTCTGAGAGTTCCACGCCGTCGACGGTCGTGCCTTGCGCCGACTCCAAGTCCATCACCTCCAATGTACCTGCTTTGGTATGCACAATTGCAGCATGCTGTCGAGAGATACTGGGATGGGCCAATTCAAAGTCGCATACGTCGGCGTTCCGACCGAGGACGTAGCATGCTTGTTGCCCGATGGGTAATTTCTCGGCAACCACTCCATCCTTCCACACTTCCAGATACGTCTTCGAGTTCAAGCGTGTCGGCACTCCAGCCCTATACCATCACAAGCATCAGTTAGATGTGGTAAGGAGGATATGGATGCGCAGGTACCATTTCGGCGTTGGGAAGCGCTTCGACATGTTGTGGGGTCTTGAGATTTGTTAGTGGGATTCGAGTAACACTAATTAAGGTCACTTGGTAACACTATACTAGTATGAGGACCAATTAGAGTAAAAATATGCATATTTTAATTGTGAAGGGCATTAACTTTAATTTTATTGTACTTCGTTCTGTAATCTTTGAAGTGTAGAATAAATACAAATAATATTAATACACTATTTTTTCCTGTACTCCACACACCATTTTTAAGGTTACACTATTTCCGTTTGATGAAATTCGTAGCAACGCCAATCCAACGGGTAAGGTGCCGCGGGTTCGAAGTGCACATCAAGCGGGACGATGTGCACTTCTTGTCAGGCAACAAGGTATTCCACCCAGCGACACGACCAGTGCTGATTTTGGTCTTAGTTTCGGAAGCTCTTTTGGCTCATGGAGAAAGATGCATCTTACTTTGCAGGTGCCTCACGCAATGTGAACAACAGTCGAATCAACGATGCGTGGCGTGGTAGGCAACCATCTCTTGAGCTACGGTGGTATCCAAAGCAACGCTATGCTGGCGGTGGCGCAACTGGCCCAACAAAAGCAAGTTCCATTCACTTACTTCACCAAGCCCGTTCCCGCTCAGCTCATGGACCGCACGAAGGACATCCAGACCAACTTCAGCTTGGCCAAGGCACTTGGCATGCAGCATGTGACTCTAAGCGAGAATCAATACGACGTTCTCGCCGACACGCATGACTTTTCCCCCGTCGCTCCTCCAAACGCAACAACGTGGCTTGGGGTTCCCCAAGGCGTCGCGGTACCAGAAGCCGAGCTCGGGATTCGACGCCTCGCACACGAACTCAACGAGTATGCAGAAACCTACGCCAATGTACGCCATACCATAGTCTGTCATACAATGATGACATGCAGCAGCATTAGAATGTTGCGGTGGTGCTTCCATGTGGAACCGGCACCACGGCCCATTACGTTGCCAAACACGTGCACCCTTCTATCCACGTGTATGGCGTGCCATGCGTCGGAAATGCGGCTTACTTGCGGCAACAAGTGGCCAAACTCGAATCATCTTCAGGTAGATGATCGAAGGATACATATTATACCATGCTGGGTTCACATTATGACGTAGGGCCGAGCCCTCTACGGGTGCTGGAGCCAAGAAAGCGCGTGGCCTTCGGTACGTTGTGGCGTCCTTTGATGGATGTCCATGCCGAGGTGCTTGAGGACACTGGAGTCGAAATTGACTTGGTATATGGATGCCTTGCGTGGGATACCATGCTGCATGCGTTGCACCTGCTCCAGTCGTTTGAAGGCCGGGAAGTCGTGTACGTCCATTGTGGAGGTCTTAGCGGGAACGCCAGTCAGCTCGAACGCTATAGAAACAAATACAAGAACATGTAAGCTTACCTGTTTATACTGCTATTGATACTGTAGTAATGCTTTAAAAAAGCAGAAAAAAATATCAGTTTATTTGGAAAAAAGAGTTTCCTCCTTATTTCTAGGCACAGTAAGAATGTCCCAAAAATTGGGGCAACGCCAACTGGGTAAAACGTGTTTTATGTGGAGACTATTGGGAGATACGTGTATTTTTACGTGAAAATCCAATCCTAAACTTGGAGTTAAACCCACAGTTGAACCCACCCATTTCTCCTCCGGCTCGTATCCGGACAATCCCGCCGAACCGCAGAAGAAGAGCCGCGAACGACAAACGAGAGAAGAGATGCTGCGCCAGACACTTCGAAAGCATGTTGGACATGTGGGCACTCGCCGCGTATTCAGTTCGATTGGGTTGAGTCAGCCAGAGGTGGAGACCGCGGTCCCCGTCGTCAACCTTGTAGTTGAGGAGACCGCCGTGGACAGTGACGAATTGGGGCGCAAGCTGAAGCCCAAAGAAGTTGTAGACCAGCTGAACAAGTACATTGTGGGGCAGAACGACGCGAAGAAGGCCGTCGCCGTGGCACTGCGCAACCGATGGCGCCGCCAACAGCTGCCGGACGACTTGCGTCCTGAAGTGAGTCCCAAGAACATTCTCATGATCGGGCCCACGGGGTGCGGCAAGACGGAGATCGCGCGTCGCCTGGCCAAGTTGGCGCAAGCTCCGTTTGTCAAGGTGGAAGCGACCAAATTCACGGAAGTGGGGTTCCATGGTCGCGACGTGGACCAGATCATCAAGGACTTGTTGGAGAACTCGATCCAGTTGGTGAAGAAGCATCGCATGGAGCGCGTGCGGAAGGACATCGCGGGGGTCGTGGAGCAGCGCATCATCGATGCGTTGGCGGGACAGCACACGGGGGCGCAGTCTCGTCAGACGTTTCTGCATCTGCTTCGGTCGGGGGAGCTAGACGAGCGCATGATCACGGTGGACGTGCGCAGCTCGGGCAACGCGGGCAACATTGGGTCCATCTCGATCGACCCGTCCGGCAAAGTGAACTCGAACTCGTCGACCGTGAATGACCTCATGAAGGTGATTTCTGGCGGGAAAAAGTTGGAGAAGAAGCAACTGAGTGTGGCGGACGCGCGGCCGATCCTCGAAGAGATGGAGCTCGAAAACGCCATCGACATGGGCGACGTGATCAAGGAAGCGATCACCGAAGCGGAAGAGAACGGCATTGTGTTTATCGACGAGATCGACAAGGTACAAGTTCATCTTTTAACATAATCGATCTCATGACAATGTAGATTTGCTCGTCGGGGGCGTACCGCGGCGCCGACGCGAGCGACGAAGGCGTCCAGCGGGACCTTTTGCCGCTCATCGAAGGCAGCACCATCTCCACCAAGCACGGGAACGTGAACACGGACCACATCCTGTTCATCGGGTCTGGCGCGTTCCACTCTGTGAAGCCATCCAACTTGCTGGCGGAACTGCAAGGTCGGCTGCCTATCCGCGTCGAGCTCAAGGCACTTACGGAGAACGACCTGTGGCGCATCCTCACGGAGCCCGTGGCCAACTTGATCATGCAGCAAAAGGCGCTGCTGGCGACGGAGCAAGTGAACTTGACCTTTGACGACGACGCGATCAAGGAGGTGGCGCGCGTGGCGTACGAAATCAACCACACGGTGGAGAACATTGGTGCCCGCCGGCTGCACACGGTGCTCGAGAAGGTCGTGGAGGACATCTCGTTCGAAGCGTCCGACTACCCCGACGGCCACGTGCTCACGATCACCAAGGAGATTGTGCACGACCGGATTGGTGCCATGCTCAAGAAGTCGGACCTGTCCAAGTATATCTTGTAATAAGCGCGGATAATAGCTTTTGTCGGATATAATACATACATTCCGTGACGGTTACATCGTGAACCTGTGACGAAGAGTGTTGGTCCAGGACAGTTCCAGCGAACCGGCGCGACGCGAAAGTTGACCATGTCGATGGTCAAAACCCAAGCGTACCAACTGGACCTCCGTGCCAAACGGGAAACTAACCCGGTTTTGTCGCAAACGTATGGCCGACACATTCTCCTTCAGAAGGCACACATGCAGCTGTACCAGGCCATCCCGCACACGGCGCGGGCTCGACAAGGCAGTCCATTGCATCAACGCAGCAACAGCACAGGGAACAACGACGGCTCGCAAAGTGCACGGGAATGGACAGAGCATGACGACGCCCGCGTTCCAGTCAAAGGCATGCTCTTGGAGCACATCCTGGAACAGCGACAAAAGGCCCACGATGACCTTGCGCAGCTGCAGTTGGCTTCCCCATCTACAACGACACCCATCGTGGAAGAATTGGAGGAGATGCTGCGGCGAATCCCCGCGCACACTGTAAAGCGATTCATCGCGAGTAAGACGCCGGCGGACACAGAGGGAGACGACCACATGCCTTTGCGGGGCTGTCGCGATACCTCCACGGACACGGCTGTGTCATGGCTTAGAAAGCAAGAGTATTTCACACGTAAAGGTCGCGTATTGGAGCGGGACAAGGCGGCGTTCCTTGCGTTGCACATGAAGGCCCTGAGCATGGAGCTCAGTCGCGCCATCAACAGCTTCGACGACGCCAGGGACTTGGAAGGTACTGCCGCTGTACATACGTTCGTGTGTCCTAGTGTCATACCATTTAAACCACTAGCTCGATTATTGGTGCAAAAGCAGATGCAGTTGCAAGCCACGATGCGGGACACCGTGGCCAGCATCGCCCAGCTCAAGGCTAAACGAGCCCACGGTGTCCCTGTTCTCGTTTCGGACGTGGACGACTGTCGAAGTCAAATCGACTCGACGGAAGAGGCCATCTTGCACGTGCAATCCAAGCATGCCGAGCGAGTGGAGGAGCTTCTACGGCTCGAGCGCAACCTCCAGCGAGATGTACGTGGCCAGACCAACAGAGTTCATCATGCCCACACCTTATATCAGTCCACATGGGCTGGCTCTAACTGTGACACTGTTCACCCACGGGTTCGGTGTGTAGTTGACAACGTTTGAAACCAAGATGGGATCGTGGGATTCCCATAACCAAGCCAAGGTCGTGGGCACGCGCGTGCTCAATCGAGCGCAGAGCCTCTTGCGTCGGAACGGTCTCGTGTCGGTCACGGGTGACCGCAACAACGATCAGCAAGTGCCCGAGTGCCAAGACGACGCGAACCGAGTGCGCGCACTGGACGCGCTCATCCTCCAGACCGGGCAGGGCTGCGGTGGATGGGACGCCACCGACCACGCAGCGTTCGTGTCTGCGCTGCGGCACTTGGGGTGGACAGACGGGACTCTAACTTCCCGCTTGCAAACGCACGAGGAAGGGCTCGATGCTCTGCAGGTGGAGGCCGTTGTGCGACGATGTGCAAGTAGTGGCGTACTGGTAGGCAAGTCCTCCGACTCCGTCCGTACGCACTTGGAGTGGTACTTCAGTCACATGAAACTGGTGAACGAGAAGCGCCGAGCCATCGCGAAGTGGAAAGGCCGCCGACAAGAACAGCGGCGGGCGTCGGGGGTATCAAGTGCCCAAGCACCTGTGGTGGTCGACGACGCACCGAACGAACGTCGAGTGCACGAGCGTGCAGACACCAAAGCGCAAGTGCGCGCATGGCGCGCCGAACGGCGAGTGCAGCAACAACACCAGGCCAGCCAAGGCAGTTCAAGCAACCAGCTCACGTCGTCATCGGCTTTGGATGCATTGGTACCAACGATGGGATATGTGACATATCAAAATAATGAACGTAAATGGATGGTTAGAAGCGACTGGAAACCAAGCAAAAGGTGGCCCTGTACAAGCTGCAAAAGGAGGAAGACCTGGCACGACAACAGGCCGCCGCCGAACTCGTTCGGAAGGCAACGTTGGCTCGACAGCCCTCCAAGGTTTTATGTGACAAAGGACATTCTATGCTTATGGTAACTATTGTAGAAACAACTCGATGCGACATCCGATGCCGCCATCGCCATGGCCAAAGTTAAATTGGACAAAGTGCAGTCTCAGCAAGCCGCCATCCAACAGGCCGCCACCCTTCCCCAGCGCCCCAAATTGCCCCTGTTTGTCCCCAAAGACTCCACAGTAACGCAGCCAACCAAAGCATCGGCTGCCCGGGGCACCACCCCCAACGAACTGCAAGCGCAAGCTACTGCCCGACACACTTCCGGTGCCCACGAAGCGTACGTTCCTGGTTTGGCAGGGGCGGGACATGTGAAAGGCAAGAGTTTCGGACATGTGTCCAGTCAACCGCGAGCGGTGCCGACATGGAGGCGGCGTGGGTAATAAGAATACACGTACGATCTCGGGCAACGCCCTTGTTCCCCAATCGAATTGGCCCCACATTGGTAGTAAGACAGTAGGTTTATTGTGTTACACAGAGTTCCCAGCATACTGTACCGCATCATGGGCAATTGTTGGTGAACTGGGCCTGGCATTATTGCTGTCACTTTAGTGAAATAACGTGAAGAATCTCGTCCAACTCTTGCAGGAAAAAGGGAACTGGGCAGTGATTTACAACCACACTTCCATCATAGTACAGGGGAAGGCCTCCTCAATTCTAAGGTTACTTCGCGATCGTCAACAGGGACCGCTGCGGCAGAATAGGTGGAACGTTCCCTTCAGCAGAGTCGCTCCAGTGCTTCTGTTGCATGGCCATTACAACTAAGCGAGCATATGTTTGAGTTTGACCATCGAGTTGGCCAATAGGAATGCAGGACAAAGATCACCTAGAACGCGCTGTGATTGGTCGAATCGTTGCACGTCGGCAACCAGATTGCGCATTTTCAGATCGAAATCGGAATGCTGAGGCGGTGGTTGAGTAGTTCGGCGACGGCGGCTGTGGAGAAGCAGCGCTTGCCGCTGGAAGGTATCCGAGTGGTCGAATGCGGCCACTTGATCGCTGGTCCGTTTGCGGGCACGATCTTGGGGTACTTTGGGGCTGAAGTGATCAAAATCGAGCCGAAAACTGGCGACCAAGTGCGGGAGTACCGCATGGTGGACGACGAGCATCGCACGTCGCTGTGGTGGTATTCCATCGGTCGCAACAAGCACAGCGTGTCTGTGGACCTCAAGAGCGAGAAAGGCCAGGCCATTGTCAAGCGACTCGTGGACAAGAGCGACGTCGTCATCGAGAACTTTCGCCCAGGCAAGATGGAGCAGTGGGGCCTCGGTCCCAAAGAGTTTGAAGCGACCAACCCAGGCTTGATCTATTCCCGCATCAGTGGATATGGGCAGACAGGGCCCAATAAAGGTGCAGCACATCCTCCATTCTCGTACTAACATGTGGACGCAGGCAAGCCGGGGTTTGCAAGCGTCTGCGAAGCCTTTGGCGGGTTCCGATACGTCAATGGGTTCCCCGACCGACCGAGCGCGCGGCCTAATTTGAGCCTGGGAGACACCATGGCGGGGCTGCATGCGGCGCTTGGCATCACGATGGCGCTGCTGGGAAAGGTCCGGCATGTTGGCGGCACGGGGCAAGTGGTGGACGTGGCCATCTACGAAAGCATGTTCAACGTACTGGAAGCAATTGTGCCCGAGTATTCGTACAACGGAACGATCCGGGAATGTTCTGGGTCCACGATCACAGGCATCGTGCCATCCAACACGTACCATACACTCGACAACAAGCAAGTGGTCATTGGCGCCAACATGGACTCGCTATATCTCAAGGTAGCATGTCCTCCATGTCCACGGTATCGTGCTTAGTACACGAGAAATGTAGATGATGGACTTGATTGGCAAGCCCGGACTCAAGGCGCACAACACGAACGCCATGCGCGTGGTACATCAGCAAGCAATAGACGACGCCATCGGGAGCTGGACCAAAACGCTACCTCTCGCAGAGATTGTTCGTCAACTGGACGCGGCCGCCATCCCCGTGCGTTCTTGGTGATGAAAATGAAGTGATATGTTGACATTGTTGCATCACGAGTAGGTGGGACCCATCAATTCAGTGGCCGACATGGCAAACGATGAGCATTTTGCACACCGTCACATGTTTGAAGACGTGGTCGTCCCGGGGTATTCGAAGCCACTGAGCCTTCCGTCGATCAGCCCCAAGCTCCAGTCGACCCCCGGACAGACCAAGTGGCCAGGGCAACCGCTGGGCAGCGGCACGCGCCACGTCCTCACGACAGTGCTCGGGCTCTCGGCGGCGCAAGTGGACGCTTTGGTCACTGATCAAGTTGTGTTTGAACAGCAAACAACGACGAAGTAGTCATCGAATCTGTCGTTGTAACTCGTTCCAATGGATATATATAATGAGTACAGCATGTTCACTGAGCATTCACATATACATGCTTGTGTAACACGTACAATGAAGCAACAAGGTCGTGTGTTAATAACAGCAAGAGCGTGTTAGTAGGATTTAAACAAGAATTGGTCGATGTCTTGGTCGGACTTCGCGGTGCGATGTTTGGATGGATGAGGATTGAAAGGCCGCCGCGGCAGGGTTGCAACGAACGAATCGATGCGAAGGGGGATGGGTACGAACATGAGTACAGTGCATGGATGGTGCCGAGTAGGGCGATGTGGAGGCATGTACAGTACATGCGGCACCATGAATGGCTCTTGAAACGGACGGGGGCGACGTCGGTCGAACACTGGCGCGGCCACGGGTGTTGGCTCTACAATTTTGGCTTTCCGTCGTTCGGAGTGCATGGAGCGCAGTTGGTCGGCTAGTAGATAGGGCCACCTTGGTGTTGGGCGTGCACTTTGTTGATGTAGTTGCCCACGACATACTGTAGGTTGGGGTGCTGCTGGGTAGCTGGCGAGACCACAACCAGCACTGTCGGTGTACTGGTTGGCTTGCGGTGTAGGCAAGCACTTCAGCGCACCAGTAGCCGCATTCGCAGGCAATGCAAAGGTCGTTGCAGTCTGATATGGCAATTGAATTGTGTGCCACTGCATGGAATTTCAATCGTGGAGGGAGCAACTTGAATACAAAACAAAAGATTATCAACACAATTCAATTCCCATATCAGACTGCAACGACCTTTGCACTGCCTGCGAATGCGGCTACTTGTGCGCTGAAGTGCTTGCCGACACCGCAAGCCAACCAGTACACCGACAAGTCGTGTACGTACACATGTGCAGTCATGCTGCTTCTGCAGAGCGATCTCCTCGGCAAATACAGCGCTCTGCCCCCCCTTTCCCTTTGAGTACCAGGTCAAGTCCTTGCCTACACTTGTCCATGAAGAAATCATGGTGGTACTTGGTATCCTTGTAGCTTTGACCCCGCGAATGACCCAGGTAGTTTTGGCGGTACTTGTCGTTCTTTACATCGTCCTACTTAACTCTAAGCCATGGTGACGTTATCTGCATTCTCGCTCCGTCTAACAGTAAACTTACGACCTTGACCATTGCGGGTGTGCCCCCGAAGCGATTGTTTGTCGATTATTATCCGGATTTACGGATAATCAATCAGCACCACGCCGTTAGCTCCAATTAGCTCCAATATATCCAACAATGGTCATGTGGAAGTTGAGACTTGCTTCCTGCGACCACACGTTCGTCGAGCCGACTTGGGCAATCACCTTGTTAGCATGGCGCTTTGGTGCAAAACCGGTTTCGTCCATATTGTAGACACGGGCAGCATCGTTTCCAACCAATACTATTGCTGCCTTGATCTTAGCGTACAGTGCGTCGACATCGTCATCGGTGACGAAGTTCCGTGCGTTCGAGATGCTTTGGGACTTGCGATGTGTGAGGTCGTGGCTACGTTTCATGAAGCCATCGTACCATCCACGTGTCAATGTGGCGCCTGGAGTAAAACCGTCGATAATCTTGGTGGCCCCTTCGATCAACTCGTCGGCAGTCACCGGCATTTTTCTGGCTTGCATTGCCAGGGCCCACTCCCTGAGATCGCTCTCCATGTCGACCGTAAGCGCCAGCTTTCGACCACGCTGCTTCATCTCGTCGCCAGATCGTGCTCGGCGGACGGCTTCTTTCAACGTGGTTTGTGGGATCTTGGCATCGTTGGCGATGTAGTTTACGCTCTGTCCATTCTCACTATCCAACGCTTGGTCCAATGCAGCGGCAAATTGGTCTCGTGAATAGAGTTTCATTTCGCAAGTGGCGCAATTTTGAGTCGAGCGGGAAATAAACCTTGGAAGCATTGTAAGTTTGATATATTTAATGTTATGAGTATTTGATAGAAGAGGAATTAGTTTTGTCCAATCAATTTCACTTGATGATTGTGATTGGCTGTCAACTGGGCGGAAATTACATGGTGGGCGGAAATTACATGAATCACCTTAATCCTTAATGCAAAGTGATTTCTTGTGTCGATATGTGTACCATGGGCATCGGTTGTTTGTATGCCAGTCCGGCATTGCAAAGCACGAGTTCGAATGCAATTGTGATTACCCCGGCAAACTCATAAGAAGCATAAATATTGATGATATTAAGGTCAAATAACTAAATAGGACACTCAAGTGCTTCAAGGCAGCAATGCACCATGCATGTTGATGGCGCATTGCATGAGCGGCATGAGATGCGATTCGCACAACATCTTGTACGACCAGTCCAAGCCTCGCACGAACATCCGCTTCGAGTTATGCAGCCAGTCACTGCCGACAACTTCGTCCCGCCATGAGCTCTGAATGCCGTGCATCGTGAATGCCACGGAGAACGGCGCGTCGTCGTCCTCGTCGATGACGGAGCTGACACTCAACCGCTCACCTTGGTTGCAATGGTCTTCGTTGTCATGTGGCCACGAGTCTTGTGGAGTTTCCAGCATGCTGGAGAAGTCGATAGCCTCGAGGGCGGCAATGAGCTCGTCAATGCTTTGGGTTGGTGTAGGCATCAAGTTGATGACGTCCTCCAGGTCACCCCACTG
>NW_009798304.1:383003-398763 GCF_000520075.1 Aphanomyces astaci | reverse complement strand
CAGTGGGGTGACCTGGAGGACGTCATCAACTTGATGCCTACACCAACCCAAAGCATTGACGAGCTCATTGCCGCCCTCGAGGCTATCGACTTCTCCAGCATGCTGGAAACTCCACAAGACTCGTGGCCACATGACAACGAAGACCATTGCAACCAAGGTGAGCGGTTGAGTGTCAGCTCCGTCATCGACGAGGACGACGACGCGCCGTTCTCCGTGGCATTCACGATGCACGGCATTCAGAGCTCATGGCGGGACGAAGTTGTCGGCAGTGACTGGCTGCATAACTCGAAGCGGATGTTCGTGCGAGGCTTGGACTGGTCGTACAAGATGTTGTGCGAATCGCATCTCATGCCGCTCATGCAATGCGCCATCAACATGCATGGTGCATTGCTGCCTTGAAGCACTTGAGTGTCCTATTTAGTTATTTGACCTTAATATCATCAATATTTATGCTTCTTATGAGTTTGCCAGGGTAATCACAATTGCATTCGAACTCGTGCTTTGCAATGCCGGACTGGCATACAAACAACCGATGCCCATGGTACACATTGACACAAGAAATCACTTTGCATTAAGGATTAAGGTGATTCATGTAATTTCCGCCCACCATGTAATTTCCGCCCAGTTGACAGCCAATCACAATCATCAAGTGAAATTGATTGGACAAAACTAATTCCTCTTCTATCAAATACTCATAACATTAAATATATCAAACTTACAATGTTTCCAAGGTTTATTTCCCGCTCGACTCAAAATTGCGCCACTTGCGAAATGAAACTCTATTCACGAGACCAATTTGCCGCTGCATTGGACCAAGCGTTGGATAGAGAGAATGGACAGAGCGTAAACTCCATCGCCAACGATGCCAAGATCCCACAAACCACGTTGAAAGAAGCCGTCCGCCGAGCACGATCTGGCGACGAGATGAAGCAGCGTGGTCGAAAGCTGGCGCTTACGGTCGACATGGAGAGCGATCTCAGGGAGTGGGCCCTGGCAATGCAAGCCAGAAGAATGCCGGTGACTGCCGACGAGTTGATCGAAGGGGCCACCAAGATTATCGACGGTTTTACTCCAGGCGCCACATTGACACGTGGATGGTACGATGGCTTCATGAAACGTAGCCACGACCTCACACATCGCAAGTCCCAAAGCATCTCGAACGCACGGAACTTCGTCACCGATGACGATGTCGACGCACTGTACGCTAAGATCAAGGCAGCAATAGTATTGGTTGGAAACGATGCTGCCCGTGTCTACAATATGGACGAAACCGGTTTTGCACCAAAGCGCCATGCTAACAAGGTGATTGCCCAAGTCGGCTCGACGAACGTGTGGTCGCAGGAAGCAAGTCTCAACTTCCACATGACCATTGTTGGATGTATTGGAGCTAACGGCACTGTCTCCCCTCCCTTGTTCGTGCTTCCTGGTGCTTCAGTACTGGAGGATGCATTTGAAGTCCTCACGGTGGAGCACGCGGCCCTGGCCTCGACGTCATCCGGGTTTATGAACAGCGGTCTATTTCTGGCGTGGCTTAAGATGTTTTCCAAGGCAACCGGCGACGTCACAAAGCCCGTGCTCCTCGTTTATGATGGCTGCGCATCGCACTACTCCGTTGACATTGTGGACCAGGCCCAGAAGCTCGGCATCATTTTGTTCCTACTGCCTCCAAACTCGACGCACTTGTTCCAGCCCTTGGACGTTGGTGTGTTTCGCCCACTGAAACGAAACATCCGAGCCGAAATTCGGCAATTTGTTTAGACGAATCCAAGCCGTACGATTTCAAAGCGGGACGCAATCGAACTTGCATGCAAGACGTGGGCTGTGTCGATGCGATCAGACTTGTGCGTGAGAGCGTTTGCTGCCACTGGAATCTTCCCTCCCAACCTCGAAACTATGTTACGCGACTCGGTGCTTTCAAACGTGGCGGGATAAAGTCAGCACATGCCCAAGCAAGTTGGTTGAAGTGCATGGAAGAAACCCAAGCTGAGGCCCCCGAAACGCACTTGTTGTTGCCTCCAGCACCGGTGAAGAAGGCCCCAGCCAAGCGAATTTCACTGATTGGAATTGTTACTCGTGAGGATGCTCAGCGTGTTGCTAAGAGGCCAAAGACGAAAGGCAAAGAAAAAGGTGTAGTTCGCCAAGCGAAGGCGACAATGCCTGTTGATGTTAGCGAATATGATTACATAATGGAATTGTGAGTTAACTCATAATCGAATTGTGAATCAACTTGATGTGTACTTACTTACCTTGTATAATTGACTTATGGTTTTAATCAAAAAGTGATTGCTCCTGCTTCCTAAATGTTAAGTTTGGTTCACGTTTTGTTATTCAATTACCTTATAAAGTGATGCTTTTTTTGTGATTAACGTTCTGTGACAAGTTCCATGGACGTTATTTCTGCACTACTTTTGAATTTAATTACTTGTAGAACTGTATATTAATTATACTTCAGAGGTTATGAGAATTTCTGCTGATGCAAGTACTGCAAAATTGCCGTACAAAATCCAAGTGAATTACTGGGCGGAAATTACATTTACACAGGGAAATCTCAGTTTTTAGAAATTCATGGATCAAATTGGGATTACAGTGGAATAGTTGGACCTGCATAAGGTAATAGAGCTTTTCCTGGTCTTTCCAATGCATATCTTTGCAGATGGATCGAGTGCATGGGTGATGAGTAATGGAACCATGAAAGTTGGCCGAGCTGGGCGGAAATTACATGAATCACCTTACAATTAGTCCTGTCAACACAATTTGCAACCTCCATCAAGGCGAAGCACCAACTGCAGAGTCGACTCGTTCGGATCCCCGACTTCCAGTGGCTTCCCCACAAATATGAGTCAACAACTTGCTCTTGGTGCATTGCTGGCTTAAAAAATCACTCCGTGTCAATTGTAAATGTTTAGTATTTATGTGACCATTATTACTAGTTAGGTTTCTTCCCTTTATCGCTCTAGTACTACAGTACCATGCTGGGCCACAACCAGCCAGAGCAAGTACGGTAGAGATTAGAGGCTGCTGCAGTGTCGACCTCGTCGCTCAGTGGTGGTGGTGATGGTGCTGATCATATCAAGCACACAACTGCGCACTCTGGTTGTGTTGTATTTAATTTCAAAAGTCACTTGAGGATTTCTTGAGGGTAAACAATGCGTCGTGCAGTACGTAGTACGGCTGTGAGATATCGCCTCGACACAGGTACGGCACGCGACTGAACGCGCGGACGTCAAATCCACTGGACCCAAACACCTTGGACATGAGAGCATCATGCGAATAGTTTTGAGGAGGGCCAATAACAACGTACCATTGTGGCCATGATGCGCGCGGCGTCCTCAAAACAGTCGCGATCTGCACACAATCCTCCCTTCATGGGCAGCATTTCTGTTGGCGGCAACTTCTGGGTCCCGACTTCGACACTACACATTCGATCATGCATTCCTTGCATTCACAAACAGCTACATCATTATTCGTACAAGGCAGAAAAGGGCAACACGACTGCGATCAATACCACGCCCTACAAAGGTACAAGGTTGAGATCTCGGTATATGGGACTACTACTCCCGTACATTCGGGGTCAGCAAGGAGTGAATCTGACGCAGCAGAGTCAATGGAGTGTCGGCTCGGTCGAGTACATTGAGCAAACTATCCATATTGTTATATATATATATTGTAAATCTCCAGTGGAAGTGCTGCTGTATGCATGTATACCTGATGAAATCGTACGGGCCATGGGCCACAATGTCGGGATGGGTTAAATCGGTGGTGTGGGTCGCGCTGCAAATGAAATCAATACATATCGACGTCATATATATGGAAATATATATTTGTCTTGCCCTACTTGAAGCCTTTGGCGTTGAGTGCGCGCACCATCGGCATCGATACTTCCGTGGCGTACACCGTGTCGACAAAGGTGGCAAGCTTGGCCGTGACGTTGCCGTCGCCAGCCCCAATGTCCAAGAGCTTTCCTATTGAGGGTGATGAAAGGTGTTGGGGATTCATTACACACCGCCGCAGCGTCCATCGGGGAAGTTCAACAGACGCGCGGCTTGGGCGTGGGAGAAGACGAACATTTGCCCCCCTACATACACGCGTGTCTTGGTTGGCTCCATGTGATAGAATACCACCAGGCAACGTACGATTGAGCATGCCGTTGGTGTCCGTGACGGAATAAAACACGTTCAGAACTGTCGACAGCATCGATGTGATCATGTGGTACACGCCCGTGTCGAAGCAGCTCTACATCTCGTCAGGTATACATCTTATGGCAAGACGCATATCAACGAACGTACGTCAAGAAACTGCTGGGTTTCGTCGTCGCAGTCGAACTCGATAAACTTGGATCGCAAGTCTTCACCGCTACATTCATCGTGGAGAGGTCCTTCATGCTGGATTTGCACAACGTCAACGCAAGTATGCAAGTCTTACATCTTGTCCATGTTCACAGAGTACGTGAGCCGTGGAAGGCCCATGCCGGGGTCATTGATGCGGCGAGTCGCGTCTCGGATGTAGCTTCGCATCGTTCGTTCTGTTGTGGCAACCAATAATATCGCCAGAAGAACGAACTCGATATTCAAATTATCCGGACGGAGCAATCCAGTCGACATTTGAAATCAGTGAAATAAATTCTCCCTAGAGTAGACCCCGTCATGGCATCTCCACCCCAGTTCTGTCATCATAATCCCCATCTAAACGAAGCGGGTGGACGTCGTGCGATGGGCCAGCCAGGCGGTGATTCCTTCAAACGCTACCTAACACGGGGGGTGTTGTTGGCAGCAGCAGATCACCGCTGATACTGTAGCATACAACCTGATAGCAATACTCGCTCTTTGTGAGTCTGGTGTGGCTGGCCAGTTCAACGAGCTGGATGGCACACCAGTCATTTCAATGGACTCGCGTCATATCTGCAGCATGCATACAGTAGTACAGACACGCCACGGAATTCGGCGCTTGACCTTGAGTATTTTAATATCTGTCAACAAGCCCGGAATGGGTTCACACACAACGCAACGGCATGCAATATATATAGAAACCCCGGTGGGGATCGTGCTCGAGGTGTGCATACATCATGCATGGGGGGTCGTCGGCCGTCCTACTTTTTGGCGTGATTAGCCCGCCGCATGTCCCTCTCTCTCGCCTTGTCCTCTTGCTCTTTGGCTATGACTTCCTTGATCGCGTGCTGGAGCAGCTTGGCGTGGCCCGTGTGTCCATTGCACAGTTGCGCAAGTCTACAACATGACCACATCCAGTGATACTAGGACGGCGTCGATTGCCAATCGTACCGTGCCGGAGGAAGCCGGAGCATGGCGGCGCCCGTGATGGCTGGTTTGATGTTGTCCACGTACGCTTGAAGAGCCCCCTTGGACACTCGGCCCAGCCACGCTTGGATTTCAACGTGGGAGAACGTCTTGAACAGCTTGACCTGCCTCGCGTCGCTGGTTTCGACAATCTCCAGCACCGACTGCGCCACCGTCGGGTTCACTTCGACCATTCGGCGGGCGTTCACCAACGAGCAAAGCGTGTGCTCCGTGTCTACCGTCGATAAGATGACGTTAACGGTGTGCGTGCAACAAGGACACAGGCCACGGACCGGCTGGAATCGGCGACGCCGTGACGACAATCGCCGCTTGACACGCCTTGTGCGTGGCCCAGAGGCTGTTCTTGAGGATGCGCGTGAGGGCGCTGTTGCGATATGGCACGTGTCCGTTCTGTTCTTTGGCCAAGAGGCATTGCTTGAGTGCCAAGTGGCTCATGTTGGTCTCAATCGTTTCTTGTTGGCGCTGCTTGTCGTTTGTGTATTGATCTTCCTTGCGCTCACTAGTACAGTGGTTCGTTGTCGTCGTCGCTTTCACACATTACACTGGCGCGCTTTCACACACTTTGGTTACGAGGAGTCGTACAGTACCTGCCCGCGAGATCCAAGAGCACCATCTGCCCGCCATCGGAGGGCGGGCCCGCGCCCACGAGTTTCAAAAACACAATCAAATGCGACCGAGACGACACTGTGTTTGCCTGCGTCGACTCGGTGGCGCGGCGGCTCACGGCTTCATGGAACAGCGCGAGCAGTTCCGGCACGGACGTGGCGACTTTGGACGCGGAATGCACCAAGTGGATGGTTTGGTCTTCCTCGGATTCACAGATGAGCACCTTTTTGCGGTCGTGCAGCAAATCTATCACACCATGGGAAACATGACGTACTCTTCATGCGAAAACGTGTCATTCGCTTACCCACACACTTGGACCCGACCAATTCCACCGCCGTCATTTCAATGGACGAGGACAGCGCCATGAGATCCCGTCCCATGTCGGTAAGGAACCCCGTCATGGTGTGCGTCTTCCCTGACCCGGTTTGCCCGTACCTAATTACAGTGTTGGACCATGCGCTATAATAAGTGATGGAGCGTACATCATGCAGACCGACTCGCCACCAGAAAGGACATGCTGCACGAGCGGCTGCGCGACGACTTCGTAGACGGTCGACGTCGGCGTGGACTCGTCAAACACTCGACTGAACTCATGCGCATGGGTGTCAATGTACTTGTGCACCATATCTAGCAACAATGCATCCATGAACTAGTCGACCCTACGACGTGTACCTGGCTTCATGAGGCAATTGTGGACGGCCACCGTGCTTTGACCCACGCATGAAATCGTCGTGTACTCTCCTCGTCTGACTTCATGCTCCAACATTGGGCGGATTCGAGCGAACACTTGTACCGCATGCAGGAACGGCTGAGGATCCACAGGCGCGCGCGCAAGGTACTCGGTGCGAAGTTGGTTGATTCCTTTCTTGAACCATTCGGCATGCCGCGTCCGCGCCGTCCTGTGCATCCACCGTCAAGATCGTCATGACAACCCAATCCTTCTACTCCTCTCGCTCCATCCTACCGTTTGTCCAAATTGTTGCGCGTGTCGTCGACCTGGTTTCTCATGATGATTCGGATTTCAAAAGTGTACCACATCCACCTGGTTGGAGGAATGTTGGTATGCTGACTTGCTACGGTGAATGTTGGTCTTTCAGTTTCACATGTTCGTTGTATGGTCCGCCTCGAGAAGGGATGCCGCATGGACGGATACAGTACAGTACATGATGGGTGTCCGACAAAACAGTTGTATGTGTGTCTACTTAAAACTCATCTCGCTTGCACGCGCCCGGCGGTGGGGCTGCCTGGACACTGAATCGGTTCCAGATGCTGGCAAACGTGCCCGCAGCTTCGTCCTGCGCGCCTGGTTTTCTGTTCATGTCCTTGTACGGCAAGGCGGCGACGCTCAAGAAATCGTCGTACGCGGCGCGGCGCGTAGCCATGAGCCCCTTTGTGCGCTTATCGAGGCCGTCCGCCTTGGCCACAGCCGCTTCAAACGCCTTTTGTGCCGCTGTGAACTCGGCCTGGTACGCGTCGAGCTCGAGTTTCGTGCGGAGGAGGTCTTGCTCGACGTGCTGAATAGACTCGACCGTGTCGGGCTCGATGGGAAGGCACTGGATGACGTAATGGAGCGCCGAGAACCAGTTGTCCCCGTAGACGCAGAAAAGGTGCGTGCCCGCGTCCAACGCCGGCGTCTGGATGCGCTCGAGGGTCTTGAGGCGGTGGAAGACTTCGGGCAGCGTCTGCTCTTGCTCGGACAGGCACTTGAATGTGTCGTCCGTGTCCATAAGCTCCAGTCGCGTGAGAAACATGTCGGCCGACGTGTGCTTGGCGCGGGTGTCGCTCTCTTGGACGCTGCGGACAGACCCGTCCTTGTCGAACAGGATGAGCTTGAACTTGTTCTTCGCGATGGAACGGCACGTCATGACGAAACCCGATTCCACCATGCGGTCGGTGATCGCGACGCGGAAGAAGTGGCCTTCCTGCTTGTCCACTTTCCCAGACATCTCCATGCCCACGGGAAGGTCCTTGACGTTCGTTCCACCCATGCCAGTTTGTAGGTCTACAGGAACAAGCATGAGGATGAGGTTGTTACGGAAGGGGCTGTGATGGGGGCATGTACCCCGGGCAGCCATGAGGACATTCTGGCTGATCTGAGTGGGCAAAGGAATGCCAATCTTCGAGCACAGCGCACTACAGCATACATGCATACATAAGCGAGGGAGAGCTGGAAATGAGCTGAGATCACAAGCACGCACCCCAACATGCGGCCAAACCCGTTCATTTCGTTCACGTCGATGGGCTGCATGCCGTGAAGCCCAGCGACACTCCCGCCAGAACCGTCCTTGCATGAAAGGTCGTAGAAACGACGTTGGTTCGGGTCAGACAACACTGCATAGGCAGTCGCTAGCTTTTTGAAATGTTCTGCGGCACCGGGAACGCCGCGGTTGCGATCAGGATGGAACTTGAGCGCCAGTTTCCTGTAGCTTGCCTTGATATCTGCCTCCGACGCCGTTCGTTCGACTTCCAACAAGACGTACAAGTCGTCCGACACGGTAGAGTCTGGCGTCGACATCGCGAAAAACGTCAAATATGGAATCCAAGATCGACGGACGGTTGTAGAATACTTTAATTCGAAACAGGAAATTGACATACAAATATCAAATGCCACTGCATTATATTATTGCGTGTTGCTTTGTCAACCTCATTACCACATGGACGGGCGTCCGCCTTGCCACACTTCCAAGGACCTTCGATACGTTCACATGTTACATGGAGATGTTGATTCCTAGCGTTCTATGACTGCATGAGACTACCATCATGAACCGGTGTCAAGCAGACGTTTTGATAGCGAGGTCTTCGTCGTCTTCGTCGTCTTGGGTCTCACTTGGACTTTGGGGAGCCATATCCACAGCAATGGGACTCATCCTGGCGACCTTTTGATACTCTTCGATGGCGGCAGTAGGGTTGTCTCGTTCTCCATGACAGGGCGCCGGGTCAGTTCCTGCGGACGGCACGTGATAGAGGTAGATGGAGACGATGCATACGCTCAGTCCGCATGCAAATTCCAGGGACGGATCGAACGAGAAGAAGACGATCGAGACGAGTGTCGTGAAGAGCATCCCCATGGCATGGCTGAACACGCATGCGATGTTGTCGAGGAACTTGAGGATGAGGCCCATGCACAACCCCGCCGCGACTTGGATCACCATGACGACCCATGTCCATGTGTTGTACCCGGTGAAGAAGTCGTTTGCCGAGTCGAGTTGGGCGATGGCGGCAAGGCCGTTGAACGCCATGGAGAAGCCCGCGAGGTAGATATTCTGGAGCACGAACGGCGTGCCGGGGTTCTTCTTCAACGCGTACTCCGTCGCGATCCCCGCGAACGACGAGATCAGGCATGCGATAGACACGAGACCCATTCCCATGAGGGCTTTTGACGGATCGTCATGTAACGAGTGGTTGGTCGTGGGGATGGAAGTGGCACCTGACGTGGTGCCGTTGCCGTGGCGCTGAAGCATGCTCGGTTGGATGTTGTGCTTGGATTGGGTCGTGGCGACGCCAAGCATGAGCAGCACGAGGGATACGACCTGCAGATGACTGATGGACCGCCGGAGGATGACGCGGAAAAGCACCGCCGTGGTGAAGATTTTGAGGTTCCACAGAATGGATAGCGTAGCGGGGTCAATAAACCGGAGGATGACGAACACGAGATTGTTGTCGATCGTGTACAGAAGGGCGGGCGCTGCAAAGTACAGCGTCTCGCGCCACCCGATCCATAGCGTCGTAGGTCGGGGAAGGGCTACACAGACGACGCCGACACACACAAGTCCTTTGAGCACTTCAACGAGAAACATAACGGTGGCGCTCGAGTACAGCATCTTCCCATCGACCTTGGACGCATTGATACAGAGAGAGCCTGCCGCCATCAGTGCGGCAGCCACGGTCATGCCTGCCAGTTGCGTCACCAGCTTCATTTACGACGGCGGCACTGTTTTCAACAATTGCGACTTGCTTGCTCTTGGGACTTCGATTTTCACAACGTTTCATTGGTTCGTTTAGATCAAATTCGAAAAAAGGTCCTTTTCGAATTCGAACTTCGATGTCCATCAGGTTGAGGTGTCGCTCCTTTAACTTCTGATACATATTCACCGCTTGAGCAACGCTTCTCGCTTGGGGTCGTCGGCGGGGCCGTCGGTCGGCCGGTCGTCGGTCAACAAGTACGCTTGGATCACAAACGGCACAAACACGAGGGCACATAGGACCTGCGCGACCACGAACGCCGTGCCAGCGAGGGGTACGCTGACGGCAAACCCGTTGTAGATCTGCGCCAGTTGCGACGCCTTGCACGTCGTGTCAACTGTTGTCGCATTAAACGAGCATGGAAGCGTCGTGCCGTTGATCGTAAACTGCTGGTGGCCAAACGCAGTGTACTGGGGCGCGAGGGTCGGCAGGGAGAAGAGCCCGACGAGGGCCAAGTACACCATGCTCAACGTCGTGAGCACGAGCGTAGACGGCGACGTGTGGTGTCGATGGAGACGGTCGATTCGGAAGCAGAGGAACTGGAACCCCCGACGGCCTAGCCATACAAACGACACGACGAAAATGTACAAGAAGCACGTGGCAAAGATGGCGTAGTCCAGCGGAAAGATCTGGGAAGCCAAGACGAGGACAATGTCAATAGGGTTGGGCAGGGACGGGTGGTCGATAACAAATCCTGTGGGGATGGTGTTAGTTCGTATTTGGAGGAGGGGACTACGAGTAGGTTTGTTTAACGTTACCAGACTTGTACGTGGAGTGGAGCAGGCGGTCAATCGACGTGAGAAGGAGCGACACGACGATGAGAATTGACACGAGCATGAGCACGATGCCGATGGGGAGGCGCCACACCAGTGACGTGCAGCACAGCCACTTTTTAGACTGTTTGGCAAACACCCGCCGGCGCTCCAGTAGCACTTGGTCGCGGCTCTTGAGATCGTCCAGCCGCGCCTGGTCGACGTCGGACATGACGCCCGTGACCGTGAACTTGCGCAGGACCGCTTGCCGCGCTCGCTCGATCGAGTGCGCTTCCAGCTCGATTTCCTCCATGAGGTAGCTCAGGGCGGCGCGATCGTTGTGCCGTGGCCGGAGGAATCCGTCGACGGGCACCGTGGCCATCGCGCGACACCCGAGCCAGATCCACAGAATCATGCCCATACTCAAAATCAGGCCGAGGAAGACATGCAGCGTGAGAGTGGCGTCTGTTTGGAGGTCCAGAAGCGGCTTGAGCCAGTCGATGTCGCTTGTCTTTGGCTTGCCGCCCACCACGATCACCAACACGACAAGAATGAGGATGAGCATGAAGCAGAGGAAACACGCCGTGCGCTTGAGAGCGCTCGCGACGCGCTGCGACGTGGAGTAGCGTGTGATATGGTGGATTTCGCTCTGCTTGGCGTAAAAGTAGGCAAAGGGTGAGAGCAGGAACGAGTACAGAAGCAGCACGACGAACAGCACGTTGTAAAACGTGCCGATCGCCTTGGCTTGGTTCAAATGATGGGTTGTGGCCACGTAAACGTCCACGGGTGGCGTTAGCACGCACAGAAGCGCAAAAAACAGCGACGAGATGCTCATGATACGGGACACGGTGTCAGGTTGGCTGGACACAAGGCCTTCGTGCGCGGCCAACGGGCGGATTTCCAGCGAGATCACAACGAGGTAGCTCACGAGCCAAACGAGGACGCCCACCCCTGCATATAAGCCGTAGATTCCGTACGTCCCAAACACATCAGGCAGTGCCCCCGCAAGGTCCGCCGACAGCGTGTCAAACTCCAACGAGTTCATGTTTGCCGCAGTCATAAACGACTGGGAAGAACATATCTTCGAGAATGTTGGTCGTGCGAGGGAACTATAGCAAGGCAATCCTCCTGGATAATTAACAGGCAATCAGTGAAATGCATAAATACTGAGCTTTGTCAGTCATGACAGACAGGATATCTCTCTTCGCTCCTCTCGTTCTTGGAGCATCTTGAGTGTCAGCAACCTGTGGATTCTACCAGCAATGGGAAGAAGCGATGCCTCGTCCATTTATATTATCGCCACGCCTCGAAAATTGAGATGAATTTGACCAATGAAACGCCGAGATGGCATTTCACTCGACGGTTTCGAAACGACGCCCGAAATACTCCGACGATGACTCGAGCACTTCTGCACCTGCACTTGACCACCATGAGCAAGGAATCAACGGCTTCGCACAACCTCCGCACGCTTGTGCAGCATAACCTTCTGGACAAGATGATCAAGCAGACGAGCTTGGCTTCCCACGGATGGGTGGTGCTTGTCCTTGACGACACCACGACCCACCTGGCCAACACTGTGATTCGAATGACCGACTTGACAGAACGCGGCGTGTCCATCGTTGAGCGGCTCGAACTTGCACGTCAGCCTTTCCCCGAAATGGCGGTCATCTACTTCATTTCCCCTGTCGCAACGTCCCTCGACAAAGTTGTAGCCGACTTCTCCAAGGCCGAGACCCCCATGTACGGCGCCGTGCACTTGTACTTCAATTCCCGCATCGACGGCGCCGTGCTGGCCAAGCTCAAGACGTGTCCATCTCTTCTTTCCCGCGTCAAGACGCTGAAAGAAGTCAACCTGGACTACCTCGCCATCGAGCAAGCGGCGTTCTCGCTAGACATGCCGCATGCCATGCACACGCTGTACTCGCCGCTCTCGAACCCGTCCACCGTGGACCCGATTCTCCAATCCATCAGCGCCAAACTCGTGACTCTTTGCGCCACATTGGACGAGTACCCGTACGTCCGATTCCGCGCCGGCCAGCACAAAATGGAGACTCTCGCGCGGCTCTTTCAAACGAAAATGAACGACTACGTGGCCGGTAACTCCGCGTTTGCCTATTGCCCCCAGCGGTCCACGCTTCTCTTCATGGAGCGGTCACAGGATCAAATGTCCCCGCTCATGCACGAATGCACGTACCAAGCGATGGTGTACGACCTCTTGGACGGCAATGGCCTCGACGGCGACGCGATTTCGTACCCCGCGGACACGGCCAACGGCACCGTCACCAAGCAAGCCCTATTGAACGAGAACGATCCGCTGTGGTGTGAACTTCGCCACACGCATATTGCCGTCCGTATCACTTGTTGTCATCATATTGAGAGGCAAGAACTGACCCTGGAACTGTAGGAAGTGAGTCAGGACATCGGACAACGCATGGCGGCGCTGTCTGCGTCGAACGCCGGCACGTCGCTGACAGGCAAAGGCGGGAAGGCTCCAGACGTGGCGCAGCTGGCCGCGGCCCTTCGCGAATTGCCCGAATTCCGCGACACACTGAGCAAGCTGTCGCAGCATTTGTACTTGGCGGGCAAGACGCTGGACGTGTTCACCAAGACCGACCTGCTCGGTGTGTCGACGCTGGAGCAGAGCATGGCCACGGGCGTGGACGAGACGGGCAAGAAGATCAAGCTGCCGAAAGTGATGAAGGACATGGAAGACTTGCTGCGCGACCCGAAGGTCCCGAATTCAGACAAGGCGCGGCTCCTCGCGATCTTTGTCATCACAAACGTGTGTATCTTTTGATCGTGAAACTCGGTCACCATTTGACGTGAGGTTGTGGTTGGTAGGACGCGGTGAAAGACGTCGAGCGCAAAAAGTTGTTTCAGCTGGCCAACCTCCCCGCCATCACGGACAAGGCGCTTCAAAACATGAAATACCTAGGAGTGTTCATGTCCAAGATTTCCGTCGTGGCCAACGCCACGGGCCACGCGCTGACCACGGACGACCTGACAACCGCGGCCAAGAAAGCGACGTCGTCCGAGTACGCCACGTCCCGCTACGAGCCGAAACTGAAGGGGTGGATGGAGAAGATCCTTAAGAAGACCCTCGACGCCACCGAGTTTCCCTATGTCATCAGTCCCCCGTCGGGGTCGAACTCGCCGACGTCGAAGAAGGAGCCCGTGTCCATGCGCAAGTACGGCATTGCATGACATAATAATCCGATCCAATAGTCACTTGATCCGCAGGAAAGTGGCGGCCAAGTTCAACAAGGGCGGGGAGTCGCCTACTGGGGTACGAGCGAGCGTGGGAAGTTCAAGTGTGTGTATGCTGACGATGGAATGGGGGATATTTTGGATATTGTAGGGCAAGGATGCGGCGTTTGTGGGCGAGAAGTTGATTGTGTTTGTGGCTGGGGGGGCTACATATTCCGAGGTATATTTGAATTCGCGACATGAAATACCACAGTAACGTGGTTGCAGTTGCGCAGTGTGTACGAACTCCGTGACAAAGAAAAGCGCGACATTGTCATTGGTACAGTAATAACAAGTGATATGTTTAGTAGTGTTATAACTTGAGATTGTTAGGCGCGACGTCGTTTTTGCGCCCCAAGACGTACTTGGACAACCTCGTGACGATTGAAGACCCGATGACGTCGATGGACCGAACGACCAGCGCCGCCCCGATCCATCCGTCGGATGTGAACATGGACGAAATCAAGCTCAGTCCGTCCAAGTCGGACGCTGGGCAACACCACTAAGACCTTGCTTAATTAGCTGTCCACTTAAGGCTAACGTTATAGCTATACTATATATTCCTCCACACCCCACCTACTTTTTATAACAACACTGGGTAAGAACTGTGGTCCAAATAGCCGCCGCCGTGGAGGTCAGTCAGGCTGCAACTGACATTGTGATTGTTTGTGGATGAGTCTTACACAGGACTCATCCACAAACAATCATCCTTCGCTTCAATGTGAAAGCCATTAAATAGGCAATCCTTGTAATAATATATTGATTTGTCGATGTTCCTCCTACTGAGCGTCCGTCAATGACTTCAAGGCGGGCGAGTCGCCGCTTCAATCCACCAAAGACTTGAGCGACTGACGATGCGCTCAAGATAGTATTACTTTGAAGGATTATTGTACTACCGTAGTAACAATAATAATTTCGATAATTTGTCGTAAATAATCTATTTTTGAATGTCGTTGGATACAAAGGTTATCTATTTTCGACGAAAAATATCCTATCTTCAGTTGTGAGGGTGGCCTCGCTAATCAACGCACTCGGCGGCACTTTCGAGAAAACACTCATGCATGCTACGAAATATCACACTGTACTGCTGGTAGTACCAAATCCTCCACAAAGCCATTACGATGAACCGCCTCCACCCCGCCGCAACTATTGTAGTACGTACGTAGTACCCCACACGCCACTCCTCGAGTGTGAATGCACTGGGCCTCCTTGTGAATACTTACTTCAGTGTTAGACCCTTGGCGTGTCATTGCATTGGCAAACTATTTTAATTGAAAAATCCAGTCCTACGTTGTCAGTCTCGTTAACGCAGACGATGCTGTCAGTTGGTCACCTCCATACTGTATACTGGATATGGGATACACTTATCCGTTGGAGGTGCGAGTTGTTGGTTAGCCTGCACGATCGACGGCTTGCCGCTCTACAGTACTCGTGCTGTTACGGTTGATAAACCGTGGGATTGAGCTGCTCGCTGGCGGATATGAACAATCTAGCGCTACCTTGATCGCACAGAAGGCTTGGGTCGAACCTACGTTGGAGGACGTGGAATTCTGCGACACGACCTACACTCTGTCTGGATATAAAACTTTGACCAACTCGAGAATTTCAATTGGGCTTGAGTATTCTTTGGGATTGTCGAACACGTGGTTTTTCGAGAACAATAGCGAGTGTAGGTCTAAACAGTTTTCTGCGCAAGATCTGAACGCTCATTTCCGATTTTGCCAGCTCCAGTACTCATCCAACCATGCAAATCTTCGTCAAGACCCTCACCGGCAAGACCATTACCCTCGACGTCGAGCCCTCGGACTCGATCGACAACGTCAAGCAGAAGATCCAGGACAAGGAAGGCATCCCCCCGGACCAACAGCGCCTTATCTTTGC